>NC_073380.1:68794392-69094392 GCF_028641065.1 Leucoraja erinaceus | reverse complement strand
CCCAGGTATATAGAAATATGAGTGGAATAGATTGGGTAAATAGGCAGAAACATTTTTTCCCCCCCCTCCCCTTCGGCATGGAAAAGTCAAAGACCGGAGGGTATAGATTTATGGACAGAGGGGCAAAGGAGATATGTTTAGTTAGATTGCGGTACAGCACGGAAACAGGCTCTTTGGCCCACCGAGTCTGCGCTGACCTGTGATCCCTGCACCCTAACACTGTCCTACACACACTAGGGAAAATGTACAATTTTACCGAAGCCAATTAACCTACAAACTTGTACATTTTTGGAGCATGGGAGGAAACCAGAGCACCCGGAGAAAACCCATGCAGATCACAGGGAGAATGTAGAAACTCTGTACAGACAGCACCTGCAGTCTGGATTGAACCCGAATCTCTGGCTCTGTAATGTAACAACTCTACTGTAATGTAACAACTCTACTGCTGGCACTGCCCCAGTGTGGGCGTTATTTTTCCAGAGTGGTGGATGCCGGGGTGTGCACTGCCAGGTGTGGTGGTGGAAGCAGACACAATAGTGGCATTTGAGGCTTTTCAATAGGCACATGGATATATAGGTTAAAGGAGGAATGTGCATCGTGTGTGGGAAGAGATTAATTTATCTTAGCATCATGTTCGACACAAACATTGGGAGCTGAAGGGCCTGTTTCTATACTGTACCCAAGTTACACGATTTCCTCTCATTTCCCAACACCGAATTTCCTCCGCCATGTTTGAACCTATTTAATTCTCCGGCATATTTTCCATGTATCTCTTTCTCACAGCCAACCTGACTCAACTGTAAATCTCAGAGCTGTGCCATACATCTTCATGCTTGAGGATGCAGAATCCAACTTGGAAGTTTCTTAACGCCAACGCTGAGAAATCAGAATGATACAGGAGATCAACTTCCTAACCACTCCCCCTGCGCTGTGATAAAAATCATGTCCTTGTGAGACAGCAACATGGGCAAACAACTAAAACTACATTCAGGGTGGCGTCTGGTATTAATCTGGACACTGCCAGCTGTTACATCAACTTGTTCCTCAGAACTGCTTCCCTCCATTTCACGTTCCCAGCATCTTGCATAAGAAGGTCATGTACTATGTAGGAAGAACTGCAGATGCTGGTTTAAACCAAAGCTAGACACAAAAAGCTGGAATAACCCAACAGGTCGGACACCATCTCCAGAGAAAAGGATCAGGAGACGTTTCGGTTTTGAAGGGTTTCGACCCGGAACGTCACCTTTTATTTTCTCCAGAAATGCTGCCTGACCCGTTGAGTTACACCAGCTTTTTGTGTCTATCTTTTGGGTAAACCGGCATCCAAGGCCATGCACTAGATCACTCCTCCTGGTCAGTTCCTGCACTTCTGGTTGAAGAAAATGGGAATGCAGGAAAAACAGTTCCAGCATTTTGCACAATTCTCAAGGAATATGTGGGAATTCATGTTAGCTCCCCTTCCCACTCCCATACTGACCTTTCCATCCCCGGGCTCCTCCATTGCCCGAATGAGGCCACACGCAAACTGGAGGAGCAGCACCTCACATTCCACTTGGGTAGCTTACAACCTAATGGTATGAACATTGAATTCTCAATTTTATGTAATACTTCCCATACTCCCTTTCCTTTTCCTGTGACACCTTTTCTGCTCCCCTCTCCTGCAATCCTGCCCCTCTTTTTCCACTCCCTCCACCCGCCCTCTACTCCTCGCCCTTCCCCTTCCACCTATATCCCCAGCTGTGGCTTTACATTTCACTCCTCTCCTCTCATCTGACACCCCTTGGTCACCTCTAGTCTTTATCACTTACTCCACCCATCTACCAATGATCTCCTCATCCGCATCCACCTATCACTTGCTGTGCTTAAACACATCTCTTTTTCTGACCTCTACTATAAACGGTCTATAGAAGGGTCCCGTCCCTAAACGTCTATCTACCCATTCTTCCACCAGATGCTACCCGATCTGTTGAGTTCCTCCAGCATCATGTTTTGCTCATGATTCCAGCATCTGCAGTTCCTCATGACCCTGTGGAAATGCATCCTGTAGCACAGAAAGGCTAGTAAATCATAGGTTAGGTGGGACGGTTTGATACCTTCTCTCGAATATTATCCATGGCTCTCTCAGCACGAGTCCAGTGCCATTAATCACTTCATTGAAAAAGGAATCCCGGGAGGCCATGGTGCCGCGTCTATTCCCACCCCAGGCCAGACTCACCCACCATGGAGTCGTGAAGCCTGACCTCGAGAGGGAAGCCGCTGAGCCCAGGCCCTGCCTGCCCCAGAGGACTGGAGAACCGTAGAGGAGGGCGGAGAGAGCGAAGATGGCGGCAGTGGCAGCAGATGCAAAGAACAAAGGGCGGGTAAGAACCGGGGTCTTACCTTCCACACCCTCAAAATCGAGCACCGCTCTGGGACCGAGCGTGCAGACCGGACGGGGCCTGCATTGGTACAGAGAGGTGGAGCAGTGGTGGGAACACCGACAATTTTGCTTGGCCAGGCCGACCCTGCAACACCGCCAGGACAACGGGCCTTTATGGTCAGCTGCACTTAAAGCAAATTGGTCTTTGAAAATGGTGCCAAAACCTGGTGACTCTTGTATATTGTGTAGGAAGCAACTGCAGATGCCAAAGATAACCACTAAATGCTGGAGCAACTCAGCGGGTCAGGTAGCATCTCTGGAGAGAAGGAACAGCTGAAGAAGAGTCTCTCCCCAATACGTCACCTATTCCTTTTCTCCAGAGATGCTGCCCGACTCTGTTTATTGTCTCAGTGGACTATTTCTATACACTTTGTACCTAATCTAAAACTGGCTATGCTTAATAATACTTAACTGAACTGAATGCAAAAGAATTTCACTATACCTCAGTACACATGACGTATAAACCACAATTGAAGGATAGCAGGAAAACGGTGAGGAAAATATTGCCAGGGACATGAGGACAATGAAACGGGACCTGAATGAATGCCTTACAAGGATGCCAATATTCGAGGAGGTATCTTCTACAATCAATGCAGATCCGAGCTTCTGAATCCCACTCAAAGGCAGGTCAAATATTGGGCAAATTTGTCACAATGCTTAGCTGTGGTTGCTAAGCAACGTCATATCAACCTACAGTTGCATCTGCAGAAGCACAAGGTGACAGTGTTTCTTTCTCACATTGCTCAGCTCCACTGGCAACTCCATACTGTGCCGACGCAGGAGAGATTGCTATGCGTGGCAGCGGTTTGTAAAGCGTGAAATAGCTGGAACCATACAGCTTGACAGTGGAATGGCTCACGGCCAATTCATGCACACACAGGGCCCTTCTGTTAAAAATGTGGGTCCCAGCTTCCTGGCAACAGATTTTTGAAATGCTTACGAGTGGGAACCAGCTCCAGATTCTGTGCGCAGCAAAGGGCGAGTGGGTGGATTTCTTACTGAAAGTAAAGAAAATGGCATTGTTCTTGGGCAGCTCCTAGAAGGTTGCACCAAACTCCACGGGAATTGCAATCGTGCTCTCTCCTAGCAGGCTGTTTCAATACACCATCCTCGACAGTGCCCAATCTAACATCCCCCCTCACACCTTTCAGTGCCGAGGACCACTATCGGAGGAAGGCAGTCCAGGACTGATTCCTTGCCCAAGCACTTTCCCTATGATCGCTACAGTCCTCAGGAGCAATTGGCATTCAGAGCTCTAGGGGCTAGAGGAATCAAGGGGTATGGGGAGAAGGCAGGCACGGGTTACTGAATGTGGATGTTCAGCCATGATCACAATGAATGGCGGTGCTGGCTCTAAGGGCCAAATGGCCTCCTCCTGCACCTATTTTCTATATCTCTGATTTTAGGCACTGCTAGTCTTACAGTGGTAACTCTCTGCCCACAGCTCGATGAGCTCTCTCTGGTCAGGGAGAGTGAGGAGGTCATAGAGGGGAGTTATAGGGAGGTGGTCACTTCAAAACCACGGGAGAGAGACATGTGGGTCACGCTAAGGAAGGGCAAGGGGCAGAGGCAGGGACGAGTGAGTACTCCAATGTCGGTACACCTTGCAAATA
Source organism: Leucoraja erinaceus (assembly GCF_028641065.1). Classification (NCBI taxonomy): domain Eukaryota; kingdom Metazoa; phylum Chordata; class Chondrichthyes; order Rajiformes; family Rajidae; genus Leucoraja; species Leucoraja erinaceus. Next base: position 69,090,360 of record NC_073380.1, on the reverse strand, counting down.
AGTACTCCTGTTTGAGTACAGATGGGGATGACAGCCTACCCGGGGGTAGCGAGGGCGGACGGGCCTCCAGCACAGAGACCGGCCCTGTTGCTCCTGAAGGTAGGGACGAAAAGAAGAGGGCAATAGTAATCGGGGACTCTATTGTTAGGGGGTCGGATAGGCGATTCTGTGGACGCAGTCGGGAGACCAGGATGGTGGTCTGCCTCCCTGGTGCCAAGGTCTCGGACGTGTCTCAACGCGTCCAAGATATCCTGAAATCAGAGGGAGAGGAACCCGAGGTTGTGGTACATATAGGTACCAATGACATAGGTAAAAAAACAAGGAAGAGGTCCTGAAGGGAGGATTTAGGGAGTTGGGAGGAGAGTTAAGGAAAAGGACCAAAAAGGTAACAATCTCAGGATTACTGCCTGTGCCACGCGACAGTGAGAGTAGGAATGGTGCGAGGTGGAGGATAAATGCGTGGCTGAAAGACTGGTGCAGGGGGCAGGGATTCAAGTTTCTGATCATTGGGACTTATTTTGGGGAAGGTGGGACTACAGAAAGGATGGGTTGCACTTGAACCCGAGGGGGACCAATATCCTGGCGGGGGAAATTTGCAAAGTCTTCTGGGGAGACTTTAAACTAGAATGGTTGGGGCGAGGGACTCAAATAGAGAAAGCTAGTAGACAGAATGGGAGGCAGGAAACAGAAAAGGGAAGCACTCGGGCACAAGAGGAGAAAGAAAAAAAAAGAAATAAACAGAGAATAAGAGGCGGAGGGTTTCTTAAATGTGCATATTTTAATGCTAGGAGCATTGTAAGAAAGGTGGATGAGCTTAGAGTCTGGATAGACACCTGGAAGTATGATGTTGTGGCGATCAGTGAAACATGGTTGCAGGAGGGCTGTGATTGGAAACTAAATATTCCTGGATTTTGTTGCTTCAGGTGTGATAGAATTGGAGGGGCAAGAGGTGGAGGTGTTGCATTACTAGTCAGGGAAGATATTACAGCAGTGCTTTGGCAGGATAGATTGGAGGGCTCATCTAGGGAGGCTATCTGGGTGGAACTGAGAAGTGGGAAAGGGGTAGCAACACTTATAGGGGTGTATTATAGACCACCAAATGGGGATCGAGAATTGGAAGAGCAAATATGTAAGGAGATAGCAGATATTAGTAGTAAGCACAAAGTAGTGATTGTGGGAGATTTCTACTTTCCACACATAGACTGGGAAACACATTCGGTAAATGGGCTGGATGGTTTGGAGTTTGTAAAATGTGTGCAGGATAGTTTTTTGCAGCAATACATAGAGGTACCTACTAGAGAAGGGGCAGTGTTGGACCTCCTGTTAGGAAATGAGACGGGACAGGTGGCAGAGGTAGGCGTTGGGGAGCACTTCGGGTCCAGTGATCACAATACCATTAGTTTCAATATAATTATGGAGAGGGTCAGAACTGGACCTAGGGTTGAGATTTTTGATTGGAGAAAGGCTAACTTTGATGAGATGCGAGATGATTTAAAAGGAGTGAACTGGGACATTTTGTTTTATGGGAAGTATGTAGAGGAGAAATGGAGGACATTTAAAGGGGAAATTTTAAGAGTACAGAATCGTTACATCGCTGTTTGGTTGAAAGGAAACAGTAAAAAGTGGAACGAGCCCTGGTTTTCAAGGGAAATTGGACATCTCGGAAAAAGAGGGAGATCTACAATAATTATAGGCAGCATGAAGTAAATGAGGTGCTTGAGGAGTATAAGGAATGTAAAAAGAATCTTAAGAAAGAAATTAGAAAAGCTAAAAGACATGAGGTTGCTTTGGCAAGTAAGGTGAATATAAATCCAAAGGGTTTCTACAGCTATATTAATAGCAAAAGGATAACGAGGGATAAAATTGGTCCATTGGAGAGACAGAGTGGACAGCTATCTGCAGAGCCAAAAGAGATGGGGGAGATATTGAACAATTTATTTTTGTCGGTATTCACCAAGGAGAAGGATATTGAATTATGTGAGGTAATGGAAACTAGTGGAGTAGCTATGGATACTATGAATTTCAAAGTAAAAGAAGTACTGACACTTTTGAAAAATATTAAAGTGGATAAGTCTCCAGGTCCTGACAGGATATTCCCTAGGACATTGAGGGAAGTTAGTGTAGAAATAGCCGGGGCTATGACAGAAATATTTCAAATGTCATTAGAAACGGGAATAGTCCCCGATGATTGGCGTACTGCGCATGTTGTTCCATTGTTTAAATAGGGTTCTAAGAGTAAACCTAGCGATTATAGGCCTGTTAGTTTGACTTCAGTGGTGGGCAAATTAATGGAAAAGATACTTAGAGATAATATATATAAGCATCTGGATAAACAGGGTCTGATTAGGAACAGTCAGCATGGATTTGTGCCTGGAAGGTCATGTTTGACTAATCTTCTTGAAGTTTTTTGAAGAGGTTACTAGGGAAATTGATGAGGGTAAAGCAGTGGATGTTGTCTATATGGACTTTAGTAAGGCCTTTGACAAGGTTCCTCATGGAAGGTTGGTTAAGAAGGTTCAACTGTTGGGTGTAAATGCAGGAGTAGTAAGATGGATTCAACAGTGGCTGAATGGGAGAAGCCAGAGAGTAATGGTGGATGGTTGTTTGTCGGGTTGAAGGCAGGTGACTAGTGGGGTGCCTCAGGGATCGGTGTTGGGTCCTTTGTTGTTTGTCATGTACATCAATGATCTGGATTAAAGTGTGGTAAATTGGGTTAGTAAGTATGCAGATGATACCAAGATAGGGGGTGTTGTGGATAATGAAGAGGATTTCCAAAGTCTACAGAGTGATTTAGGCCATTTGGAAGAACGGGCTGAAAGATGGCAGATGGAGTTTAATGCTGATAAATGTGAGGTGCTACACCTTGGCAGGACAAATCAAAATAGGACGTACATGGTAAATGGTAGGGAATTGAAGAATACAGTTGAACAGAGGGATCTGGGAATAATCGTGCATAGTTCCTTGAAGGTGGAATCTCATATAGATAGGGTGGTAAAGAAAGTATTTGGTATGCTTGCCTTTATAAATCAGAGCATTGAGTATAGAAGCTGGGATGTAATGTTAAAATTCTACAAGGCATTGGTGAGACCAAATCTGTAGTATGGTGTACAATTTTGGTCGCCCAATTATAGGAAGGATGTCAACAAAATAGAGAGAGTACAGAGGAGATTTATTAGAATGTTGCCTGGGTTTCAACAACTAAGTTACAGAGAAAGGTTGAATAAGTTAGGTCTTTATTCTCTGGAGCGCAGAAGGTTAAGGGGGGACTTGATAGAGGTCTTTAAAATGATGAGAGGGATAGACAGAGTTGATGTGGATCAGCTTTTCCCTTTGAGAATAGGGAAGATTCAAACAAGAGGACATGACTTGAGAATTAAGGGACAGAAGTTTAGGGGTAATATGAGGGGGAACTTCTTTACTCAGAGAGTGGTAGCGGTGTGGAATGAGCTTCCAGTGGAAGTAGTGGAGGCAGGTTCGTTGGTATAATTTAAAAATAAATTGGATAGGCATATGGATGAGAAGAGAATGGGGGGTTATGGTATGAGTGCAGGCAGGTGGGACTAAGGGAAAAAAAGTTGTTCGGCGCGGACTTGTAGGGCCGAGATGGCCTGTTTCCGTGCTGTAATTGTTATATGGTTATATGGTTATAAAAAGTCATAGTTCAAAATGTAGCTATAATGTTACTGTTCAAGTGTGATCCTAGTCACTACATGAGGAGGGTGGGGAGAATATCTGAAACTTTTCCGACTCATCTCCGAAAACGTTGGCGGAAAGGCTGCAGAAATGGAAACACTGGGATCAACTCTCCTCCTGTCCTTTTCCCATGGATGCCCTGGCCCTTCAATTACGGATACAGCCTGCAAGGTGGGAGACACCTTTGGAAATTCAGCACATTCCCCAGGGAACAACTCGCGAAGGAATCTAATCTCCAGTAATGCAATGCTAAAGACCAATACTAAATATAGGAACAGGCCACACAGGAAGATAGAAAACAAAGATGATTTACGATCGGCCAACTGTTGAAGCAAGGCTGCAAAAAGTCTGTGTGATGAACGAGGGAAAGAAATTGGAATAATTCAGTTTTCTTAAATGCTACAGTTGTAGTTGTACAAAATATTGGCGAGGCTGCATTTGGAGTGTTGTGTTCAGTTTTGGTCGCCCTGCCATAAGAAGGATGTTAAGCAGGAAAGAGTCCAGAGAAGATTTGCGAGGGTGTTGCCTGGACTTGAGAGCCGGAGCTAAAGTGGTAGGTTGGGCAGACTAGGACTTTATTCCTTACAGCGCAGGAGGATAAGGGGTCACCTTATAAGATGATGAGGGGAATAGATAGGGTAAATACACAGAGCCTTTTACCCAGAGTAGGTGAATCAACAACCAGGGGACATAGGCTCAGAGGGGAAAAATTTAACAGGAACCAGAGATGTAATTTTTCACACAGTGAGTGGTGTATATATGGAACATATAACTACTTTATTAGCCAAGTATCTTTTGCAACATACGAGGATTGAATGCATTACCAGTTTTTAAAAATCAGTAATAGAACAAATCAAAATAGATTCACAAAACTCACAATCCTATTTGACAAGACTAAATGTTTTTTTGAGGTAATAACCAATGGAACAGATGAGGAAGACCAAAAAAGAGAGCATCTGACATTGGAACCAAAGAGAATACTTCAAAAATATTAGAACTCCTAAGATCTTAAGCAATGCATTAGTATGGATTGAAAAATGATTATGAGATACAAAACAGAATAGGAACAAGCATCTAATTTTCAGTTAGAGAGGTTGTGACTAGTGTACTGAAGAATCAAATGCATGGACCTTAACTATTTGTGACCCTTATTACAAAATGACAGGGCTACTAGGGTGTCTAAAGAAGCTCTATGGGGGATGTATACACAGGTGGGTGCAAACAACTGCTCACGCTTGCTACTGACAAATGCAACTTGCTAGAACATATCCCTTACTCTTGCCTGAAGAATCACTGGCTGGCACGGACCCATTGGCAATCCACAAATGGTCCCATGGCTTTATGCAACATGATCCGATCATGGATGGACCAGAACAAACCTTCCCCCTGAGACTGCTGAGATCATTGGCAGACAGCGCAACCATACAATTTTACTTCGGAGTCACATGAGTGACTTCGTGAAGAAGCCCGCTCAGGGCGCAGGTGCGGCATTACGCCAGCAAGTGCAACAGCGGCGGCAGCTGGAGTCAGGCTCTCCAGCTGCACTTTAAAAGCGCACCATCAGGTAAGTGAACGGTGCGTTGGGAAACGGAGCGAGTTGGTGTTGGTTCTTTTGGAAGAAACATGTCCCAACGTAGAAAACTCGCTAGTAGACCTGCCCGAGCTTTAACTCCACCAGAGGAGTCAATTCCAGCGGGGCAGCAACCGGCGGTACTACCGCTTGAACAGCGGTTTGAAATTCCTCAGACCGAGCCGGTCCCAGTCACGCCAGAGCCTACACGGCGGGCTGGGAAAGCCACCCGGAAGACAAACCGGCCGGTCGATTCCGACTCGTCGGAGGAGGAAATGTCCACCCCAAAGCGGGGGAGAGACAGCCGCCTAAGCTGCATCCAGCAGCTATTGGAGGGGATGGTCTACCGGGAGCAGGAGCGCTCTCGGTCAGACAGGACAGGCGCCCCCTCCATGGTGCTGAGTCCGGCACCTCCCTTTGCGACCTCGGACCAGGAATGGGAGGTTAGCATCGGTGACCAGGGGCAGGCTGGTCTGAGTATGGGGCAGGCGGAAGGAGCCGAAAGAGAGCAGGGTGTGCAGGAAGAGCTGCTGGGGGTCGTAAGCCGATTCGTCGCTACCCCACGGGTTGGAGCACCACTGAAGCCTAGGATGGCTGCCAGCATAAACCATCTCTCCAACAAACCACTGCAGGAGAAGGTGCTCGCCCAAGTGCTTGAGGAGCACATAGCCCCGGATAATTGTGAGGCTCTCAAGGTCAAGAGCCTCAATCCTCAAATATGGGGCAACGTGGGGGGACTGATTCGGACACAGGAGGTCAAACTCCAGCGCATACTTCGCCTCCTGACGGCGGCTATAACAGCCTATGCGCGGGGTGTCGAGACCGTAGATATGACATCTCACCAACAGGATGTCCTGGCACTCATGTGCACGACGCAATATGAGCTGAATAACCTGAGAAGAGACAACATCAGGCCGGCCCTCAATCCTAAATTTGCAGGATTGCGCAAAGCTCCATCAGGAGAGACCGACTCATTTTTATTTGGGAAGGACTTGAACAAACAGCTCAAAGAGATGGAGGAGGCGTCTAAGACCTTTAGCCTCATGAGGGCACCACCGGCAGCGAACATACCAAAGCTCTTCATTCCACCCAGGCGGCAGCACACCACTGCATCTACCAGTCGGCGTCCCGAATATGCGACTGGTCAAAGCTTGGGGCCGCACTATCCCCAGAAACCTTTTTTAGGTCAGGGCCTGCAGCGGACCCCCTGGAAAATGCGCCTCCCCCCAACATCGCCAGCACGTCGACAGGGAAGAACACTCAAAAAGAAAAAACCACAACCCCGCCAATAACCATGGAGGTAGGTGGATCTGGTTCCTACCCGCATATCGAGAATAAGGGTGACTTACTAACAGGGGGAAGGTTACACTTGTTCAAAGAAGCATGGGGAAGGATCACAGATGATAAATATATACTTAATAGTATTCGAGGGTATAAAATAGAATTTATCTCAAATATACCGCCAGTTCAACATATGCCCGAGAGGGCATTTGTACTCTCCAACAAGGAACAACAGGAGGGACAAGCTGAACTGGTGAGGCTTATAAACAAAGGGGTCATAGAAAAAACTACTCATGAGCCCTTGGAATTTGTTTCCAACATATTTACTAAAAGTGGTGGATGTCGCATCATCATTGACTTGACTTCCTTGAATGTATTTGTTAAGTATATACATTTCAAAATGGAAACATTTGTGACTGCTAGACAACTGATTTCCAAAGGATACTATATGGCCAGCATCGATCTCAAAGATGCTTACTATCTAGTACCTATACATAAGGATTATAGCAGATATCTTAAATTTATCTGGATGGGGGAGCTTTGGCAGTATAAAGCACTGCCTAATGGGCTTACTTCAGCTCCAAGACTATTCACTAAAATATTAAAACCAGCCATGGCAACGTTAAGAAAACGAAACCATATAGTCATGGCATATTTGGACGACATCCTCATAGTTGGGAAAACTATGGAATTGGCTGTAGCAGCAGTATCAGCTACTAAACAGCTCCTAGAGACTCTAGGCTTTGTCTTACATCCAGATAAATCCAAGTTAAATCCATCCACAATTATGGACTATCTGGGTTTCACAATTAACTCAGTCCAAATGACTATTACCCTGCCAAGGGAAAAGATGATTGCATTGATACAATCATGTAATAACTTAAAGATAAAGGAAAGACCAACTATTCGACAAGTGGCAGCAGTAATTGGGAAAATGGTAGCAGCATTCCCAGCTATCCAATTTGGACCTTTGCACTATCAAAATTTGCAAAGAGCAAAGATAAAGGCACTAAAACAGCACAAAGGTCATTATGACCGGGTCATGACGATACCCCCTGAAGCAATATCAGAGCTACAGTGGTGGATACAAAATATTTGGCACAGTTATAGTCCTATTGTTATTACTAATGCTACTTTAGTACTCCAAACAGATGCTAGTGCTCAAGGCTGGGGAGCAACTAACTCCATATCCAGCACAGGTGGTAGATGGACTAACTCAGAATCATCATTACTATCTACACTGGGCATTAACTCTTTGGAAATGTTGGGCGCCTTTTATGGTTTGAAAGCATATGCATCTAATATGCATCACTTGCATTTTAGATTACAAATAGATAATACAACGGTGGTGGCTTATATTAACCATATGGGCGGCATAAAATCTTTATCATGCGACAAATTGGTCAATACGATTTGGCAATGGTGTGTCGAAAGACATATTTGGCTTTCAGCTACCTATCTACCAGGTCAGCTAAACACAGTGGCGGACACCAGGTCACGCAAATTCAATGACAACATCGAATGGATGTTAAATCCTAAAACATTCGCTAAAATTGTAAAGCAATATGGGAAGCCAGATATAGATTTATTTGCATCAAGACTGAATCACCAACTACCTATCTATGTCGCGTGGGAACCAGATCCGGAGGCAGCAGCGGTAGACGCATTTACGCTGGATTGGGGAAAGTTTGTTTTCTATGCCTTTCCTCCCTTCTGCCTCATTAGTCGGGTACTTTGAAAAATCCAGACGGATTCAGCGTCTGGAATTTTGGTAGTGCCCGACTGGCCTACACAGCCATGGTTCCCAATTCTCCATGACATGGTGGTGGAAGCACCTATGGTGTTCCCCAGTCATCCAGGGTTACTGACTCACCCAGTATCAGGCATCAGCCACCCATGCCACAAAGACATGAATCTCCTGGGTTGCAGATTCTAGACCGACCTTACCTGGATCTGGGGTTATCGCAACAAACCATCGCCACCATGTCAGCATCCCTGAGAACATCCACAAAGAGGCAGTACCTAACCAGCATCAGGAAATGGGAAACGTACTGCCAGAAAACGGGGACTGCTAACAAAACAGCCACAGTAGCGGATGTTCTGGAGTTCCTGGCCCATTTACATCATCGTGAAGATATGAGCTACAGTGCCATCAACACAGCACGTAGTGCACTCTCTAACTACCTCAAACCTGCAGGACATCAGCCCATGGGATCCCATCCGCTGGTGGTCAAACTAATGAGGGGCATATTTAACAGCAAGCCCCCCAACCCTAGATATACACAAATTTGGGATGTCAGTATTGTACTCGCATACCTTCGGGACAGACCACCAGCAAGATCTCTCAGTTTAGAGCAATTGACTTTAAAAACGCTCATGCTGATGGCGCTAGTATCTGCTCAGAGGGTCCAGTCCTTACATAAACTTCGACTGGACAACATGGAGACAACGTCAGATCAGATCACCTTCACAATACAAGGTCTGATAAAACAGTCCAGGCCAGGAACATCCAACACGCTAGTGGCATTCCGGGCTTACCCACCAGAGCCACGATTGTGTGTGGTGACCCACATAAACATTTACATTGACACAACCCATAATATCCGAGGAAGTGAGAGAGCCTTATGGGTCAGCCACAGAAAGCCACATGGCAGGGTAACAAGCCAAACCATTTCAAGATGGTTGAAACAGGTATTGGAAGCTGCTGGGATAAACATTAATATATTTAAATCTCATTCCACCAGGGCAGCATCCACATCATCGGCAGCAAGGATGGATGTGCCTGTTGACATAATCCTCAACAAAGCAGGATGGTCACGGGAATCCACATTCCGAACATTTTATCATAAGCCGTTGGTGGAACCTGACGTATTTGCAGCCAGAATTATAGAAACTGCAAATATTTAATTTAAAGCCCGGGGGAGCTATTTTCTTTTGTTATTGTTAATAAATACCGTTTTGTTTTCAAAACAGATTCATTGGTTGATTACAATAACACTTCCTTCCTCAAGAACTTTCGGTAGTGAGTGAGTAAAACTGTTACACGGTTTGAAATCACAGAGCTTTGAAATCTTCACGAAGTCACTCACGTGACTCCGAAGTAAAATAGTAAGATTAAACGAGAACTTACCAGTTTGAAGTTTGATCTGTATTTTATGAGGAGTTACGATGAGGGATTACGTGCCCTCCGCTCCCACCCTCATTACATGGATCAAACTGATAATTGATGTCTCTTTATTCTTTACTATGTTACTTCAAATACGTGTCTGTCTGTGATTCCACACCGCTGCTTGGAAGCATGCCGCACCTGCGCCCTGAGCGGGCTTCTTCACGTAATCCCTCATCGTAACTCCTCATAAAATACAGATCAAACTTCAAACTGGTAAGTTCTCGTTTAATCTTACTATTAAATATTGAGAAGATTGTGGGAACTGTCTAATAGGTCCCAAAAAGGATGGGCAACTGTGCAGTCTGAAGAAGTGTCCCTACCTGAAACATCGCCCATCCTTTTATTCCAAAGATGCTGCCTGACTGTGCTAAGTTGCTCCAACACTTTGTGTCTATCTTTGGTATAAAACAGCATCTGCTGGTTATTAATTCTTTGTTATAAGGTCATAAGGAGTAGAATTAATCCATTTGGCCCATCAAGTCTTCTCTGCCATTCAATCATGGCTGACCCATCTCTCCCTCCTAACCCCATTCTGTTGCTTTCTCCCCATAACCTCTGACATCCGTTCTAATCACGAATCTACCTATCTTTGACTTAAAAATATCCACTGACTGCCTCCACACCCTTGTGTGGCAAATAATTCCACAGATTCATCATCCTCCGACTAAAGTTTCTATTAAAGTTAGGTTGACTATATTTATTAAGTACAAGAAGTTACCACTTTAAGAATAAGCAAAGATCCCCCTCTAAACATCAAGGGAAGCTGCATAGAAGGTTTCAAATGAGGCTGACGTCACTAGATCACTGCAGAGGTTCTGCAGGCAAGTGTAAATATTTTTATCTTCAGACAAATCCTTCCCAGAAGCCGCTGTTCTATTTTAATTTATTAAGGTCTCACTGCCTTCCCTTAAATTCGATGCAGCTGGCCCCACTAACTTGCCAGCACTCATCTAAAATATTAGCATCATTGGATGACTCACTTCATTTCGTAAAGGTGCTTTCGACATTGAAAACTGCCATTTAATCCAAAAGATAGATTGCTTCACAGAAATTAAAACAAAACTGCTGAAGCTCCTGTTACTAATTCTACAAAAATATTCATGAATGATGAAAGGCTGAAAATAGTCAACTCGTAGACAATTGTAATCATCTGATACCAACTATGTTCTATTGCCGTTCTCTGTATTTAATAAGTTACTATGCAAATTGAGCCAATGTTTTTTACTCACTTTACTTTACAGAACTACAAGATAAATCCATTCTGGGAAATGGGGGCGTTAGCATGAATTGTTCACATACATCTGGATTAAATAAATATACTCAACCAATGTTACAAAAAGCTGTTTGATGTTGCTTTTGTCACCTGGCAAAATTGTTCTGGTCAATATTAAACTTGAAGAGGTAGATTCTGGAGAAAATGTGTACTAAATTTTCCATTCTCAAAGTTTCTATGCAAGATAACAAGACAGACACACTTTAAAATTACCAGTGGAGTTTAAAAAAAAAAAAGCAGCATTACTACAGCATGTATAATAGGTTTACGTAGCAAGATGCAGCAAATACAATGGGTAAAAAAAAGTGTGAACAACTTTGGGATCAAGATCTGCCTATTTTCTGCTTTACAGAGTCCTCGTGATTCCAAAATGTGTATCATTAGCGCGTAACGATGATAAACGTGGGGTGTATCAGGAGCACACTGCACGGAATCCTGACACACCTGCAAAATTGCCCTGGTACCAAACCAGTGTAGCTCAAAATAAGATGTGACCCGAACGCATATCTGAAGGAAACTCGACACAGCTGTAAAGAATAATTGTCTTGGATCACGCTTGGGGGTTTGTTATTATTTTTAGCTATGATAAAATAACCTAAAATTCAGTGTAGGAAGGAAATGCACATGTTGGTTTACACCGAAGATAGACAAAATGCTAGAGTAACTGGACAGGCAACATCTCTGGGTAGAAGGAATGGGTGACGTTTCGGGTCAAGACCTTTCTTCATACCATTCAACCAGCTAATATACTTGAAACAGTGTCAGGTGATCAAAGAAGAACTCACAAGATTAATTTCTGAGATGCGGGTGGTTATTTTTTTTGAGGAGAGTGAATAACACTAGTGTATAATTACAGGAGAACAGATGAATTAGTGGTGTTCTCATAGAGATGTACAAGATCCTGGGCAGAAATTCACAGAGCAGAAACAGAAAGAGCATTTCCTTCACCGGGGAATGGAGAATGTGATAGCCTGGTCTCAAGATAAGAGGTCAGCCACAAAACAAGAAAGAAGTAGACCATGGATAGTGTATTGAGAATTTGGATAGTGGGGAGTTTAGCATTCTCAACATTGAGACTGACATTCTTCTGATCAGCAATAGAAGGAGACTATAGTAAGTTGACAGGAGAATTGATGAGGCAGATGAACAGTCATAATGACATTAAAGCAGAAGGTAATGGCTATCTGGCCCACTCTTGCTTCTACTTTTTCAATCTGCTTTAAATTAGATATTACTAGAGGTTATTGAGCTGCAATCTATAACCAGGAAGAATCCCAATGAAACCCTCATGAGTTTGGGTAACATATTTTGGAAACATTTGCTTAACATTTGCATGAAATGGTATAATTGATTTTGAAAGAAATGTTTTAAACTACTTCAATAGCACTGGAGGCAATTCAGTACCTGCAAAGCTGGAGATGTTTCCAAACTGGCAATTTATTCACCTATAATATTTGATGTCAGAATCTTATTTAATTTGTCACAGTCAAGGCTTCTCAGCCTAAAATGAGATAAGTTTGGGCCATTTCATTTAGTCTATCCTTAAAATTGCAGCAATCCGTGATACAAGAATGATCCTAGGAATGAGTAGGTTAACACATGATGAGCGTTTGATGGCACTGGGCCTGTATTCGCTGAAATTTAAAAGAATAAGGCGGGGGGGGGGGGGCGGGGGGGCGGAATCTCATTGACACATACAGAATAGTGAAAGCCTTGGATAGTGGAGAGGATGTTTCCGCTAGTGGGAAAGTCCAGGACTAGAGATCGTAGCCTCAGAATTAAAGGATGTTGTTTTCGGAAGGAGATGAGGAGGAATTTCTTTAGTCAGAGGATGGTGAGTCGGTGGAATTCATTGCCACAGAAGGCTGTGGAGGCAAAGGCAGTGGATATATTTAAGGCGGGGATAGATAGATTCTTGATTAGCACGGTGTCGGAGATTATGGGGAGAAGGCAGGAGAATGGGGTTAGGAGGGAGAGATAGATCAGCCTTGAATAAATGGCCTAGTAGGCTTGATGGGCCAAATGGCCTAATTCTGCTCCTACCACTTATGACCTTATGATCCTATGATCCCAATTTACCTTCCCCCCCTGCTAATTGAGCCATTGTGACATCATATAACCATATAACAATATAACAATTACAGCACGGAAACAGGCCATCTCGGCCCTACAAGTCCGTGCCGAACAAATTTTTTTTCCCCTTAGTCCCACCTGCCTGCACTCATACCATAACCCTCCATTCCCTTCTCATCCATACGCCTATCCAATTTATTTTTAAATGATACCAATGAACCTGCCTCCACCACTTCCACTGGAAGCTCATTCCACACCGCTACCACTCTCTGAGTAAAGAAGTTCCCCCTCATATTACCCCTAAATCATCAGTTGAAGCTGGTCGGTTTGAAATTCAAAGTATTTTGATTTTTTTAAACTTTAATCAGTAATGTTGAGAAATAAAGCATAAAATGTTCAGTGAAAGTGACCCCTGCCTAGAGGGGAAAAATGTTAATCAGAATGTAGAAATCTTGTGAAAGTTGGCATTTTTAAAGCTTTAATCGTGAATAACATGGCAAATATAGGATGAAATCTTCACTGAGGCTGTTCACTGCAAGCAGAGCCATTGTGACATCATCACTTGAAGCTGGTGGTTTTAATTTCAAAGTCTTTTAACTTTTTTAGACTTTTAATCAGTAACTAGACCAAGTAGGTCCCAATATTCCATTTATATATATATAAAACGTACAAGATTAGACTTTTAACAAGTGTATGATAAGGGGGAAAAAGGGTAACTAGAGGGAGAGCGGGACCTCTCAGGAATCAAAGCAAATCAAATGCCTCATCAGGAATCAAATGCCTCGTCATTTACCCATTATGGTTTGAAGTGTACATTCATTCAGATTTTTTTTCTGAGATGCCTCATCATTTATCTTATTGACAAGCATGTGCCTGGTATTATTTGTGCCCTGGGATGGTTCAGGTCCTATCTGGCAGATAGAACCATGCGTGTAAGCCTTGGTGGCCTTGAATCCTCCTCTGCTCCCTTGGCATATGGGGTTCCACAGGGCTCAATTTTAGGCCCCCTGCTTTTCTCCCTTTATCTACTTCCACTGGGCTCAATTTTAAGAAGGCATGGCATCTCCTTTCACTTTTACGCGGATGATAGCCAGTTGTATATGCCACTCAGGAAAGAAGATAATTATTCCCTACAATCACTTCTGTCTTGTCTTGAGGACATTAAGTCCTGGATGGCCTTAAACTTTCTGGGACTTAACGAAAAAAAGACAGAAGTGATTTTGTTCGGCCCTAATGGCTGCCATGAACCTCCCTCTGTTGACTTGGGTCCACTTGCAGTGTTCGTAAAGCCAACAGTTTTAAACCTGGGTTTTATGATGGACAGTGATTTTAAATTAGATAAACAAATAGGCGCAGTGGTTAAGTCCAGCTTCTTTCACCTAAGGAAGCTGGCAAAGGTGAAGCCCATTCTCGAGCGGCAGCATTTTGGACCAACTGGAGACGAGCCAACGAAGCTCGCGAGACTCCAGTGTAGAGCGCATTACAGTAATCCAGCCGAGATGTAATAAAGGCGTGAATTACTGTTTCAAAATGCTGCCACTCGAAAGAGGGAGCACATTACGCCAATTTTGGCCTCCCTTCACTGGCTTCCAGTGCACTTTCGAGTTCATTTTAAAATTCTTTTATTTGTTTTTAAATCTTTGAATGACCTCGCCCCGCCTTACCTCTCTGAGCTGCTCCACCTATATGCTCCTACCCGGTGCCTCAGGTCAGCGGATCAGCTGCTCCTTGAGGTACCAAGGTCTAAGCGGAAGCTCAGAGGGGATAGAGCCTTTTCTGTTGCTGCACCGGCACTCTGGAACACCTTGCCGCTGCAGATCAGACAGGCCCCTTCACTGTCCATCTTTAAATCCTCCCTAAAAACGCACTTTTATTCACTGGCTTTCGACACTGGCTGAGACATTGTTCCTGTTTTAGTGCTTTTAATGTCTTTTAATTTTTTACTGTTTTTATAGTCTTGTCGTCTTAATGGTTTTAATAGTTTGTGATAACTTTTTGTTGATTTCCCTTGTACAGCACTTTGTGGTAACTGATATTGCCTAAAAGTGCTTTATAAATAAAGTTATTATTATTATTATTATTATTATTATTATTATTTGTACTGCAGAGAACGTATACAGATGTCGTTATCTCAATCTCTATTTAAAATTTATGCTCTTTCGATTTGTTACATGTACAATTCTTTCTGCCTCATCTTGTTCCAGCTGCTGATTGTTAAATTCATTGTTACCTTGACAACATTGATCTGTGTAGACATTCCCTCTCTCCTTCAAAAATAGACACAAAATGCTGGAGTAACTCAGCATCTCTGGAGAGAAGGAATGGGTGATGTTTTGGGTCTAGACCCTTCTGCAGACCCCCTTCTCTCCATCACATCTCTTCCTTTCTGCAACTTTATGCACTTCTCACCTTTTCATTTTGCTGAGAAAGGGTCCCTGACCCAAACGTTAATCCTGTTTCTCCGCTTGCCCAGCCGATCGTTTCTGCCATTCGGTTTTGTTTCTTTAGCTATCACATTTTATTGAACTCTTTAAGGCTGCATCATGGAAGGAAATGAATGATCTTTGGTGAAAGACCACAGTGGATTTTTCTAAGACTGTGTGCTATGGGGTTGAATTATTTTTGAGAAGTCACTTTATAGTTAACAGCCATGGTAAATTGGTGGCACTAAATACCTGTTTCTTGGTGGATAGAGGCTGATCAAACACATTTCTTTGTCCTGGATGGATAACATAATTTTTAGACAATAATTATACACCATGTTACTGCCAGGAGTGGAAAGTCTTGCTTGGCAACATTAATTAAAGTCTCTCAAGTATGACCTTAAGCATTGCCAAGTGTCATACATGAGGATATTAAACTTTTCAAGAGGATTATGGTTTATCGCTTCAAATATTAAAGAGGAAGTAGCTGGGTTTCTTCCTCCTTTTTAATTAGTTATTTTGAATAAACTATCAACTATTCACAAGACATCTGGGATGCAGTGGATGCTCTGAAACCAGTGAGGCAGTCAGCTTTTAATTTCCTGGGTTATTAACACTTCAGGGTAATGCTGTTTATTAATTTGTACATTTGGTTGAAGTTGGCATTTGCACTGAATATGTTTCATGTATGAAATGGATACAACTTTGGAAATTAGGAAATTTAGCTCTGGGAAGGACTCACGGCATGACAGGTTGAAGAATCCCAGAGCATGCATTCCCAGGTTTGTGGGGTTACAGTTTTACAATTTGACAGTATCCATTTGGAAAAAACCCACTGAGAAAGAAAACAGTCTCCTTTCATTATTATCAAAGAAGATAAACACGTCTAGAGATTCAAGTGCACGTTGGGCATTAATATCTAATGTTAATCATTGCATCATCATAGGTCTGCTGCTGTGAACATCAGTAGTGTGATGGTCTTGAATACACCGTAAAAGTACATTGCATTTGTATATAGTGGAACATTGCCACTGAAACAAAGGCTGGACCTACGAGGTGGATGGGTGATGGGAAAGGTGAGAGTTGGAGCAAACCAAAGTAAGTGGTGTGGATGATGAGGCCATCTGAATCAAAGATCAAAGCCAGCAATGAAATGGATGGGAGAAGGACTCAGTAAAACTGGTAAGGATTGAGCCCTATGATCAGGGGCCTGGGAATAGTTGAAAATCTGACATTGAATGCAGATCGGTGAAAATAGCAATGTTACATAATTTTGAGGTTTTAAAAATCAAGTCTGCAATTTATCCCATCAAATAAAGCATAAAAAGAAGTTTAATTTGACACCCAATTCACTTTCATATCTTCAGTATTAAAAATGTTATGGCCATTTTCATACTCTAAAATTAGCATCTTGTTCCCTATTGCTTTTCCATTGACTTAACATAGCATAAGAACTGAATGAAATTTTCAGTTATTATAGATTGAAGCATTGTGAAACAAATATGAAACAATCTTACTTGGATGACCTGAAATTAAAGCATATAATTGGTTAGTTACCTAATTGTAGCTAATAACAAAAATCAATTACTAGATCTAAACATCTATTCATTTCTTAAGAAAAGGTTAACATTTTTAAATAGCCTGTGTCCAAATAACATTCACACAAGAATTCACAATATAACATGATTTTTACATCTTATTGTCATGAATTTATAGGCCAAATGGAAGGAATTTAGTGTTTAATTCCCATAACTTAATGGCCTTTTAAATCATCTTGCTGGAATCTTCAGCAAAAAACATACTGCTGGAAGAACTCAATGGGTAAGGCAACATTTGTGGAGGGAATGGAGTAAACCCCCACCTTTCCTTTCCAGCTTTCTTCCTCCTACTGAACAAGAGTTACGACCCAAAACTTAACTGTCCAGTCCCCTCACAGGTGCTGACTGACCCACTGAGTTCCTCCAGTACTTTGGTTTTTCTGGTCTATTAAAACCAAGTTGTGACAGAAGTGGCCAATGATAGTCACAACTGGGGCAACATGGCAGATAATCTGACTTCCCCCAATGCTCAAAAAGGAAGACATTCTGGGAATTTGTATGTAAAAGTAGTTAAGGGCAGAAGGGTGAAGTCTGGAAAATTTCCACATTTCTGATGTGATTTCAAATGACCAGAATTAGTCATTTATTACATTTCATTTTACTAGTCATTTTTCAAATGCATAAAGCTGAGCAAAATGTTATTCTATTGAATTTAAAAGACCTTTGCATTATTGGATAGAATCCTTGAAATTTACAACAGTATTGGGTATCCAAACACTCACTCAGATATATAATTTGACTGCCAAAATGTCTGCAGATCAACCAGGTATCTCAGTCAAATGTCAGTATGAACAGCTAATTGAATTAATAGTAAATATGTGATATTAATAAATCTTGAATTTTCCCACACTGTATTACAATTCATTTCTGTAAATTAGGTATTCCATATGAGTAAAGGATGATTTTTAAAGCACAATTCCTTCCAATCTGAAATATTGCACCCCCCATTCTCCAAGTTGAGTAATAAGTCAAAGCTGAGTTTAGAGATACAGCGTGGAAACAGGCCCTTCGGCCCACCGAGTCCACATCAACCAGCGATCCCTGCACATTAACACTAACCTATACCCACGGGGGACAATTTTACACTTATACCAAGCCAATTAACCTGCAAACCTGTACGTCTTTGGAGTGTGGGAGGAAACCGAAGATCTCGGAGAAAATCCACGCAGGTCACGGGGAGAACGTATAAACTCCATACAGACAAGCACCCGTAGTCAGGATCAAATCTAGGTCTCTGGCACTGTAAGGCTGTAGTTCTACCACTATGCCACCATGCCGCCTTCTAGTTTAGTCACATGCGCTCGGTAAATAACAGCCGTCCATCTACGATAGATAATGATGTGGCTTTGGCATTGTCCTACTTGTCGTGGGGAATGCTTTTGAAATTACCTTTGAATATACCTGTACAACTTAATTGAGCTGCATTTGAAAAATGGTGCCAAGTTTCCTCAGAAACTAACAATACATTAAAAATGTTAGTCATTCTGGAAAGAACATCAATTTGCAAACAAACGAAGATATGGCATGAGTCGTGATTTGCCACTATTTGTTCAAATTGCATTGCTCTTTGCTTAACCTCATCATGCAGTATCTGTAAAGGGGAACGGACAGACGACATTTCGGATCGGGACCCTTCTGAAACTTTGCCTGTTTATTGCCCTCCACAGATGCTGCCTGACCCACTGAGTTCCTCTAGCAGTTAACTCAATTAGTTGGCAGATGCCCTGGTTTGCAATGCGTTAGTAAATCTAAGTGGTCCCTGAAGTACCTGGCAATTGCCATGCCCTATGATCCCAGCTATCCTGTGTTGCTCTAAAGGGACATTTGCCCAGGGAATTATGTCTTTCACATCCTCAGCTTGTGAGAGGAGCCAGGAGATACCTGGTTGAATTTCTGGAATAATGTGCTCCGAGTTGGAAATGGTTAATAGGAAAAGATTGGATAAATCTCTCAGCCCCTTCTACAATACAATTGACTTATTATAATGTGGTGACAAGAACAGCAAAAAATAATCCAAAGTTGTACTATAACCTCCCTGCTCTTGTATTCTATGTCCCAGCTAATGAAGGCAGGAAAGGACACAAAGTGTTGGAGTAACTCAGCAAATCAGGCAGCATATCTGGAGAACATGGATTGGTGACACTTCTTCAGAAGGCAAGTATACTGTATGCCTTCTTCACCACCTTATCTATTTGTGCTGTTGCCCATAGCAATCCTTAGGCATGTACACCAAGGTTCCCCTATTCCTCAGTACATCCAAGAGATGCATCCTAATTTTATTAGTCCTTCCAAAATGTATCATCTCATATTTTTAAAATTCCACCTTAGCAGCTCATATCATTCTCTTGCCAACTTTTACACTTCTTACCATTCACACCATCGCCACTTTTTGTGGTATCTACATTCTTACTAATCATACCTCCTAGGTTTACATTCAGATCATATAACAAACAGTAAATGTTCCAGCATTGCTCCGTGTGGTATACGATGGGTTACAGGCTTGTAATTGCAAAAGCAACGCTCAACCATCTCCCATTACTGTCTCCCATTACCAAGCCAGCTTTGGATCCAAGCTGCTAAATTCCCCATGATCCCAAGGCCTTTTAGTTCAAGTTGCTTTTTACAGTCCAGCAACAGCACTATATCAGCTTTACCCAAGGCTCATCAATAGCGGGATTATAGCAGGAGAACACAAAGTCAAAGGACTGGCAAATATTTGCAGTATATATTTAACATAGGAGAAATGAACAATGGAAGATAAGACACAAGATGCTGGAGCATCTCAGCAGGGCAGGCAGCATTTCTGGAGAGAAGGAACGGGTGACGTTTCTGGTTGAATTCTTCTTCAGACTGACAAATGAATAATGGCATGGCTGCATAATGGGGATTACAGGACCCGGATGAGAAAGGCCCAAAAGATTTAGGAGAAGCAAGAAGTTCCAGAGTGAAAGCACAAATTTACTGTTCATTAGAAATAACCTACATGGGCTCATTTTCCAATATTTTCTGCAGTGGGTGGAGCATGGAGTGCGTTCACATTTTCTGAGCTGTGAGAATTCCTTGCGGCAGCTGAGTGGTTACATCCTGGTGCTTTCCACAGGAAGAAAAAGGAAGTTGTATAATGAGTCAGATTAATCTCAAACAGCTGGTTAAAGTGCAGCACGGCATTAAATGAGCCTTCACATGAAATGCTCAAGAATTACAGTATGAACTAATTTCTTTCAATTTTCTCAATTTTTCCATGTGGGCATCTTGTAGTATAGAATATATTTGTAATTCAAACTCTAAGGTTAAAATGTAAATAAATTACAGCTCAGATATAATACTTCACTTTTTACAGTCCAGCAAACAGCACTATATCAGCTTTACCCAAGGCTCATCAATAGCGGGATTATAGCAGGAGAACACAAAGTCAAAGGAATGGCAAATATTTGCAGTACATATTTAACATAGGAGAAATGAACAATGGAAGATAAGACACAAGATGCTGGAGCATCTCAGCAGGGCAGGCAGCATTTCTGGAGAGAAGGAACGGGTGACGTTTCTGGTTGAATTCTTCTTCAGACTGACAAATGAATAATGGCATGGCTGCATAATGGGGATTACAGGACCCGGATGAGAAAGGCCCAAAAGATTTAGGAGAAGCAAGAAGTTCCAGAGTGAAAGCACAAATTTACTGTTCATTAGAAATAACCTACATGGGCTCATTTTCCAATATTTTCTGCAGTGGGTGGAGCATGGAGTGCGTTCACATTTTCTGAGCTGTGAGAATTCCTTGCGGCAGCTGAGTGGTTACATCCTGGTGCTTTCCACAGGAAGAAAAAGGAAGTTGTATAATGAGTCAGATTAATCTCAAACAGCTGGTTAAAGTGCAGCACGGCATTAAATGAGCCTTCACATGAAATGCTCAAGAATTACAGTATGAACTAATTTCTTTCAATTTTCTCAATTTTTCCATGTGGGCATCTTGTAGTATAGAATATATTTGTAATTCAAACTCTAAGGTTAAAATGTAAATAAATTACAGCTCAGATATAATACTTCAATTAACATTATCACAAGTGATATGATTAATGTTTTTTAGAGAAAATACAATTAGTCTTTCACATGTGATCACATACATCCTTCCTCCTGTTAAATCTGCTACTTTCTTTGTAATTGGCAGAATGCACTTAGAACATGAAGTCAGATTATATATGTCATTGTCTCCCCTTTAGACCAAGTGATCATGTGGCAATTCTTTCAGTGATTGAAACCGTACACTGCTGGGAGACATTAGCAAATGGAACTTGAATTTGTGATCTCCTGGTGAAAGCTACATTTTGGAATTCTAAAACATGCGTAAAGTATTGGGAAATATCAAGCTAATTGAACAAATATTTTATGCTGACACAAATAAATTCAGATTCTGGAATCTGAACATAGATCAACTGGCTTGATCTCAGTGAATTCTGCCAATTACAGAGTTCGAAGAGGGGTCCCGACCAAAAACATTGCCTGTCCATTCACTACACAGATGCTGCCTGACCCATTGACTTCCGACAGCGCTTTGTATTTTTGCTCAACTATTTTATATTAATTGAGAAAGATGGAATCTTGACCTATAACATTGATTCTTTGATTTTTGGGGGGGATTCACTATAACAAGGTAGTAAAGTTCTGAAAATATATTTGAAAGCCTTCACAGATTATTAAAGCTGACTAGGTCCTGTTAATCTACAAATCTGTACGTCTTTGGAGTGTGGGAGGAAACCGGAATACCCACAGAAAACCCATGTGGTCCCAGGGAGAACATACTAATTCCCAGCAGCCAGCACCCATAGTCAGGATCAAACCAGGGTTTCTTGCGCTGTGAGGCAGCAGCTCTACTGCTGCACCACTGTGCCACCTGGCTGGCTGATACGTTGATATGTTGCTGTCTGCAAGCTCCTGCCTATGTGTTCAGTTCTGGACCTGCTTGTTACCTCATTGCTAGTCCAGTACTTATTGCCTAAATCACGTACAAACCAGATATGGTGACATACATAAAATGGTGGAGTAAATACATGGGTCAGGCAGCATCTCTGGAGAATATGGGTAGGTGATATTTTGGATCGGAACTCATGTACAGTCTGAAGTCTGAAGTAAGGTCCCGACCCAAGATGTCATCAATCCATTTTCTCTAGAAATGCTGCTTGATCCGTTGAGTTACTCCACCATTTTCTGTCTATCTTTGGCATAAACCAACTTCAGCAGTTCCTTTTCTGCTCCCCGATTATATCTTCTCCCAAAATCCATAAACACAACTGCCCTGGCAAACCTATTGTTTCTGCCTGCTCCTGTCCCACTGAAATGATTTCCACATATCTCGACTCCATCCTATCCCAATCTCTCCCGACCTATGTCCAAGATACCTCACATACCCTTCGTCTCTTTAATGACTTCCACTTTCCGAGCCCTCACCCCCTCATCTTTACTAAGGATGTTCAGTCACTCAACACCTCATCCCCCACCAGGAAGGACATAAAGCCCTCCGTTTCTTCCTCGACCGCAAAACCATCCAATTTCCCTCTACTTTTCCTCTCTACTCCGCCGAGCGGAGCCGGTCCTCACCCTCAACAACTTCTCCTTTGACTCCTCCCACTTCATCCAAGTCCAAGACGTAGCTATGGGCACCCGCATGGGCTCCAGCTATGCCTGACTCTTTGTAGGGTACGTTGAACAATCCCTGTTCCAGGCGTACACTGGCCTTATCCCCATACTCGATCTCCATTGCATTGAGGACTGCATTGGTGCTACCTCCTGCATCCATGCAGAACTCATGGACCATCAACTCCCACCCTGCATCCTGCAAAGACTCTATTCCCTACTCCCAATTCCTCCGTCTATACCGCACCAGTGCCCAAGATGAGGAGTTCCATACCAGGACATCCGAGATGTCCTCATTCTTTAGGGAACGGGGCTTCCCCTCTCCCATCATAGATGAGGCCCTCACTTGTGTCTCCTCGGTACCCCGCAGCTCCGTCCTCGCAGCAGAGACAGAGTCCCCCTAGTCCTTACCTTCCACCACATCAGCCATCACATACAACACATAATCCTCCAACATTTCCGCCACCTCTAACAGGAGGTGGTGGAAATGGAAATTTGGAATGGGAGGTGGAATTGAAGTGCTGAGCCACCGTTGAAGTGCTGAGTCCCGGTGGCTCAACACTTCAACTCCCCCTCCCATTCCCAATCTGACTTTTCTGTCCTGGGCCTTCTGCATGGCCAGAGTGAGTCCCACTTCAAATTGCAGGAGCAGCACCTCATATTTCGCTTGGGTAGTTTACACCCCAGCGGTATGAACATTGACTTCTCCAATTTCAGGTTGTTCTTGCTTTCTCCTTCCTTCCCCTCCCCTTCCCAGCTCTCCCACAGCCTACTATCTCCGCCTCTTCCTTTCTTTTTTCCCCGCCCCATCAGTCTGAAGAAGGGTCTCGACCCGAAACGTTGCCTATTCCTTCGCTCTGTAGATGCTCACCCGCTGAGTTTCTCCAGCATTTTTGTCTACCTTCGATTTTTCCAGCATCTGCAGTTCTTTCTTAAACAGATGTGAACAGCGATGGCTGTAGTGAAAAGCTGCTGCAGGCATTCTCACACACATACGCCCACACTAACAAGCACCCATATACATACATACAGCTGCACAAGCAGGTTACTGATCAGTTGGCCTGGCACAGTCAGGATGAAATTCACTGATGTCCCATGGACACTTCAATTCATGTATCATTGGCAATATGGTGTGGGTGCACCATATTGCCACCCCTTGCACCAAAATCCATTGTTGATAAAGAAAATAGGTTGTGCTTTTGATGACTTCAAACTGTTGATGATCTCAAGACTTATGTAATTGATTTACACAATTGGCCTCGGCAAGGCCAGCCGCATAACCAAGGATGTGTCACACCCTGGCCACTCACTCTTCTCCCCTCTCCCATCAGGCAAAATGTAAAGGTGTGAAAACACACATATCCAGATTCAGAGACAGGTTCTTCCCAGCTGTTAACAGGCAACCGCACCATCCTGCCACAACCAGCAGCTGTCCTGAACTACTATCTACCTCATTGGTGACCCTCGGACTATCTTTGATTGGACTTTATTGGTTTTATCTTACACTAAATGTTATTCCCTTATCATGTACACTGTGAATGGGTTGATTGTAATCGTGTATTGTCTTTCCACTGACTGGTTAGCATGCAAAAAAACCTCAGTACATGTGACAATAAACTAAACTGAAACTGATTTACTGAAAATCATGGCTGGAGCAAGGTGAATTGATTATGAAGTGCCAAGTCCTATCTTTCAATGGGCAGGAATTCACCCAGAAATTGGCGCTTCTATTTTAAACTATAATTGAGCATCTTCATGCACAATTTGCACTTAAAACATGGGACCAATAGGGCCATGTGATTAGGCTTCACAGCATGTAGCACGGCAAACCTGCCATTATTAAGGATGGCCACATGAGAAGGCTCTCTCACTCTCAAAAGCCTCAGACATTGGGCTGCACGGTGGTGCAGCGGTAGAGCTATTACATTAGAGTGCCAGAGACTCGGGTTCAATCCTGACTATGGGTCCTATCTGTACAGAGTTTGTATGTTCTCTTCATGTCCTGCGTGGGTTTTCCCAGAGATCTTCGGTTTCCTCCCACAATCCATAGACATACAGGTTTGTCTGTTAATTGGCTTGGTATAAATGTACAATTGTCCCTAGTGTGTGTAGGGTAGTGTTAAAGTGCTGGTCGATGCAGACATGGTGGGCTGATCTGTGGCAACATCAGAAAAGTGCTGTTGGTAGCGCTAGTGAAGGTGATAATGCTCTTCAAAGTGTTTTGTTGCGGTCTCGTTCCAGGCAAGGATTTATTCAATGGTCACACAGGTCTTCATTGACATACATTAGCGTGCATTTAATTGTAGCCACTGGGACTAGTCAATGCAACACATACAAACCTGCAGCCAGAAATATCAATATCATTCAAGCCTAAAGTATGCGTTGCTAAGTAGCCCTTGCATGACATAAGACTCTCCATTTGGATGTGCAAGGTAAGAAGGCCTCAGAACAAAAATCAAGCGCCATGCAAATTCACAGCAAGCCCTCAATTTCCATTACCTTTTATTTCACCTCTGCATCATACAATGTAGCTCTATGGCTAAGGGATTCTAATTTTAGGCAAGGACTATTTCAGGGCACGATGTGACGATTGACATTCTCTGCAACATTGACCACAGTCAAAGAATTGTTCAAGTCAATGCATCATTTTTCTCGATGGTCTTTCCTGGGGACTTAACAATCATTCACTTCAACAGCAAGTTGCAGAGAACATGAGGCAGTTTCCAGAAGTCATTCTAATGGGCAGCAGATGCTTGAGGGAGGAAGCACAGTGCCTAGAAATTCAATCTCTCAGCACGTTTTATTTGAGCTGTAGGATTTATACGAAGTCAAATGTAATTGTAAAAACCTCCTGTGCATACTGTACACAATGCACAACTGGAATGCAGACCTGCTGCATGAGACACATCTGTACATGGAGCCAGCAGTGTCACCAATTGCCAATTGCCTCGAAACGTCACCTATTCCTTTTCTCCAGAGATGCTGTCTCCCCGCCGAGTTACTCCAGTTTTATGTGTCTATCTTCGGATTAAACCAGCATCTGCAGTTCTTTCTTACACAATTGACGTGCAATGCAGGTTTGATATTACTGCTGCAAGAAAGTGTTAGTCTTGAATGGAAAAGAAGGCTTAATGACAGGAATACAGGCTGCTTGCGAATGTTGGAACGACCCCAGTCTCATCTCAAATGTTGCCAGGGAATCCACAGCTGAAGCCAACTGCTATGATCATGGCCTACTCTTCTTACTCTGAAGTGTTGGATGAGGGAGGTCGATAAATCCATAAACACTAAAGATTCCCAAGGCTGTCCACGTCTATCATTCCAATATCCAATAATTTGTGAGAGGCATAATATCTATTTCAGTCCTTAATGTTGCAGCAGTTCCCATTGATTCTGAAGAAGGGTCTCAACCCAAAACATCACCCAATCCTTCTCTCCAGAGATCCTGCCCGACCTGCTGAGTTACTCCATCATTTTGTGTCTATTTTCTCATTGAAAACCACCACTTTTGCATTTGTAAGGTCATAATTCTGGTGCAAACATTGAGATTTTGCGTAGATGCTGCTTATGTGATTCCATGCCCTTGTAGAGCCATACTTTTAGACTTGTTTTGCTTTTAGAGATACAGGCCCTTTGGCCCACTGAGTCCACGCCAACCAGCAATCACCCAGTATACTAGCACTATCCTACCAACTAGGGACAGCGTACAATTTTACCGAGGCAAATTAACCTACAAACCTGTACATCTTTGGTATGTGGGATGCAATCGGAGCACTCAGAGAAAATACATGTGGTCACAGGGAGAATATACAAACTCCAAACAGTCAGCACCCATAGTCAGGATTGAACCCGATCCGCTGGCACTGTAAGGCAGCAAAGCTACCGCTGCACCATCGTGCTGCTACAACACCATACAGCATGGAAATTGGCCCTACGGTCCAACTCATTCATGCCAACAAAGATACACCATCTACTTTAGTCACATTTGCCTGCATTTAGTCCATTTCCCTCTAAACCTTCTACCTGTCCAAGTGTCTATTAAATGATGATATTGTACAGTATCAACTATGACCTCTGGCAGCACATTCCATATATCTGAGTGAATAAGTTGCTCCTCGTTCCATTTAAATCTTTCCCTCTCACTAAACCCATATCCTCTTCATTCCCTACCCTAGGTAAAAGATTGTTCACCAGAATCAATTTCCCTCCCAGATTTTGATCACCTTTATAAAAGAGCCCTTATGCCCCATCTCCGTTCAGGGAACCGTGTAACGGAAACCTCTAGAGACTTTGTTCCCCTTACCCATTTTTTAGGCAGCGGTTCCCGGAGGTCAGGTGGTTGCCGCAGGTTGCAGGGAAACTGGAAGCAGGTAGGAAGACCTGACAAAACCTCCGGACAGCACCGAAAACCTTGGGTGGGGCGCAAAGTCTCCAGAGGTTTCGGTTCAGGTTTCCTAAGTGGGACAGGGCCATTAGCCTCCCATGCTACAAGCAATAAATCCGTAGCTTGCCCAATCTCTCACTAAAGCGCAGGGCCTCGACATCTGGCAACATCCTCATGGATCTTCTCTGTGCTCCTTCCAACTTAATGATATCCATCTAATAGCAAGGTGATAAAAGACCGAACACAATATATCAAATGGAACCTCATCAATGTCTTGGACTACTGTAACTTAACATCCTAACTTCTATACTCAGTACCCAGACCGATGAAGACCAATGTACCAAAAGATTTATTTAACTACCCCATCTACCGTTCAGAGAACTGTGTACCTGTACTCCTTATAGGCCTGTTCCTCTTAGTGATTTTTTAGGCAACTGCCAGCGACGGTCATAGTCGTAGCAGGTCGCTGAAAAACTGGCGACAACCTAGGTCACCCTGGCGACAACCTACGACAGCACCGACGTCAGGAGAAGTCAAGCTACGCTCATTGGCATCAAACCCACTGTTACCGAAAATGTTTCAGCATGTTGAAAATGTAACGGCGACCAGAAAGACGCTACGACTTTTTGCGCAACTGAGGAGACTACACCTGGCGACCACCGGCGAACATGTGGCGACAAACTAGTCACCTGTAGATGCCTAAAAAAAAATCGCTGAATTGGGACAGGACCATAAATCCCTCCGCTCTACAGCACACCCCAATGGCTGACCATTCACTATGAAGTTCCTGCCCTGGTTTGACTTCACCAAATGCTTCAGTCACACTTATCTGCACGAGTTATTTGCATATTAATGTACTTAAAGAGAATTCACATGCTACAATTGATCGTCAGTGTGCTCTAAAAAATTAGAACTTGGTCTGCCTCTTATTATGTTTTCAGTTTACTTACGTCAAAAGCCAATTGAAAAATAAATGACTGCCTTGGTGTGCCATTGCTAAGGCATCCAATTATTCCTGGATTCACAAGAAAAAGAGCATCTGTTTTCTTATAGTCTATCACTCCTGGCAGGAAGCCTAGATACAAGGCCCAATCATACAGTACTTTCAAAGAGCCCATGAAAATCAGTCTACTAATAGAATCGCTAATGTGTTTATATAGACCAGGGATGATTTGTAGACCAATTTTTTAAATCAATATTCTGTGCAAACCTTTATATTAGGATAAGTTTCATTCTATTCTCTAGATTTTCTTTAGATGATCATTCAACATTTATTTTAGTTATAATTTCAATAACAGTTACACATTGCATCACAGATGACAGATGTCAATTGAAGAGTTTTGCTAGTTCATATACTTTATCATACTCTCAAATGTGGTCAGCAATAGAACAATGGATGGTTGCCTTAAAAAATGGAACACCAGATACTTGCCCATTGTAAGAAACGACAACCACAAAAAAGACATGACAATTATTTGGCATCTCTTTGATGTCTGTCAGGAATTAAGTCAGTGAGTTCATAATGCACAATTACCTTAATTAATATGCAAGAATGCATTTCATCGCACCAATGGCATTTCATTAGGTACACAAAATTACTGGAGAAACTCAGCGGGTGCAGCAGCATCTATGGAGCGAAGGAAATAGGCAACGTTTCGGGCCGAAACCCTTCTTCAGACCTTCTTCAGAAACCCTTCTTTCATTCACAGCCATCAACATCACAGCTGTGTACATTCCACCCAGTGCGAACACAAAGGACGCACTGTCTATATTGTATCAGTCTATCAGCTCAATGCAGAACTCTAACCCGGAGCGGACTCTGTCTACATAATCGCTGGCGATTTCAATCAGGCCAAACTGAAGACAGTACTACCACATTATTACAAACTTGTGAACTTTGCAACCAGGGGAAATAACATACTCGACCAAGTCTACACCAACATCAGACAGGCATTCAGAGCTGTTCCCCATCCCCACTTGGGGAACTCAGACCACCTCTCTGTTATGCTAATTCCAGCTTACAGACCTCTATTGACCAGGAGCAAGCCGTCTGTGAAACAGATCAGACCATGGCCAGAGGGAGCCACCTCAGCTCTCAAAGACTGTTTCGACTGCACAGATTGGACCGTTTTTAGGGAGGCTGCCACTACCAACCATCATGTCAACTTGACGGAATACACTGAATCTGTGACTGGATATATATTCAAATGCATGGAAGATGTGACCGTCATCAAAAACATCACCACGAGGGCCAACAACAAACCGTGGTTCACCAGGGTGGTACGTGAGCTCCTGAGAGCACGGAATGCTGCTTTCAAGTCCGGGGACAAAGACGCCCTTAGTATTGCTAGAGCCAACTTGAACCGGGGCATGAGAACAGCCAAGCGTGCCTATGGACAGAAAATTCAAGCACACTTCACAGACACTAAGGACCCCAAGCGCCTGTGGCAAGGCATCCAGTCTGTCACCGGCTACAGGCCAACACAGACTTCCTCAACACACTTAATACCATCTTCAACCGGTTTGAGGAGGACAACACCACCACACCAACAAAAGCCCCTCCCTGCCCAGACCATGAAGCACTTCACCTGGACCCAGCTGATGTGCGGAGGACCCTACTCAAGGTGAACTCCAGAAAAGCTGCAGGTCCTGACAACATACCGGGGTGTGTGCTCAGAGACTGTGCTGACCAACTCACAGAGATTCTTACAGACATCTACAACACCTCTCTGAGCCAAGCCATTATACCAGCATGCTTCAAAGCCACCACCATCATACCGCTACCCAAGAAATCCCCAGCCTCAACACTGAACGACTACTGGCCCATAGCACTCATGTCCATCATGATGAAGTGCTTTGAAAGGTTGGTCAAGGCCCACATAACATCCAGTCTCCCCTCTACACTTGACCCATTCCAGTTTGCGTACCGTCCTAACCGTTCCACTGATGATGCCATAGCAACAGCAATCCACCTAAGCCTGGCTCATCTGGAAAACAATAACAGTTACGTGCGGATGCTGTTTATCGACTTCAGCTCCGCCTTCAACACAGTCATCCCCCAACACCTGGTGAATAAACTCGGCGAAATAGGCATCAGCACCCCACTATGCAACTGGTTACTGGACTTCCTCACTGACAGACCACAGACGGTAAGAGTTGGCAAAAACTCATCAGAGACCACCATCATGAACACCGGGGTCCCACAGGGATGTGTGCTGAGCCCTCTGTTGTTCACGCTGATGACACATGACTGTTGTGCCAAACACAATTTGAACCACATCATCAAGTTCGCTGATGACACAACAGTGGTGGGCCTCATCAGCCACGATGACGACTCTGCCTACAGAGAGGAGGTACAACAACTCATCAGCTGGTGTGACATCAATAACCTTCAACTCAATGTCAATAAAACAAAATAAATAACTGTGGACTTCAGGAAGAAACAGACAGCACACACCCCACTCACCATCAATGGCAGTGCAGTGGAGTCTGTGAAAAGCACCAAGTTCCTGGGAGTGCACATCACAGATGATCAGACATGGTCCACCAATACCATCTCCCTAGTCAAGAAAGCACAGCAACGCCTCCACTTCCTTCGACGGATGAGGAGAGACGACCCCCCCCCCCTTCTGCCCTCACCACTTTTTACAGGGGTGTCATTGAGAGCATTCTTACCAGCAGTCTCTCAGTCTGGTATGGCAGTTGCTCTGCTGCTGACCAGAAGGCACTACAGAGAGTGGTGAGGACAGCGGAGAAGATCACCAGATCACCCCAACCTGCAATCCAGGACTTATACCCATTTCGCTGTCGCAAGAGAGCAACCAATATCATCAAAGACACCACCCACCCAGCACACAAACTCTTCACTCTCATACCATCTGGCAAGCGCTACCGCAGCATGCGGAGCAAAACCGCCAGATTCAAAAACAGCTTTTTACCTCAGGCCATCAGACTACTCAACACACTCAAGAAAATTCAATGAACATTTAACTTTAACTCAATGTCTGCAGTATGCTATTTGCACTTTTCTATATTGCACCTTTATTATTGCACCTTAATAACCTTAATAACATACCTCAAAATTTTACTACAGTCTGGCACACTGTGAATATTTTAAATAATGTATATTGTCTATCTTATTGGTATATTGTCTGTCTGTGTTATAAATATTACTTGCACATTTGGAGTATGGGGAAACGCAATTTCTATCCAATTTATTGAATTGACAATAAAGTTTACTTTGAACTTTGAACAAAGATAGTCCTCAGTTTAAAAGAATCAGTTGCCACAGATGCTGGATAAGATTCTAGTCTAGTGCGATGTTTGGCTGTTTCGTACCACAGGACATTTCTACCCATTGGTAAACACAAGCATGATCAATGTGGTTCTCCATTATATATCCTGAAAATAAATATTTTGGAACACCATTGTACTACCTCCCTTGTGAAATGCAGTTCTCTTTATACTAATATGGTGACATGTTTTGAAAGATAGCTCAATCACAGTGACATCTTTTGTCCTATTCTTAGTATTGAAATATCAGGATGACTAATCTATGGTAATCTAAATGCATGCTTTCACGACACAATAGAGATATTTCCCAAATGATTTTCAAATTTTCTCCTTTAGTTCCTGTTTTTTGAGCTTCCTTGCTGGAGTGCTAATATTTGACAACCTCCTGTTCCCTTAATGTTACTGTAAACACCATCCTACTGCATTTAGCTTGGCAATTTTCTCCCCTCATTTGCTTGCGTCCATTTGTTTGACTGCACAGGGCTCGAAATTAGCGGTTGCTCGATTGCCAATGGCAACCTAAAGTGCCGTCGGGCAACCTAACAGCCGTCCCATTTTGCCCGGCTTGGCAAGCAACTTTGAGCGGGCTCCCTCTCTATCTCTCTCTCCGTCATTCTCCTTCTCTGCCCACCACCCGTATCCGTGTCCGGGCCACCGGGTCTCCGCTCTCCATCCGCTCCTCATCCGCCGGCACGGCAGGCCGCATTGCACATGCACACTGCTACGGCCAGCACATCCTTTCCCCTGCACATGCGCACAACCATGGCCAGCGAATCATCGGCCGCCCTGCACATGCATACTGCCACATAACTGGTCGGTGTCATAGAAACATAGAAAATAGGTGCAGGAGTAGGCCATTCAACCCTTTGAGGCAGCACTGCCATTCAATATGATCATGGCTGATCATCTGTGGCAGAGAATTCCATGGATTCACAACTCTCAGTGTGAAAACGTTTTTCATCATCTCAGTCCTAAATAGCCTACCCCTGGTTCTGGAATCCCCCAACATCGGGACCATTTTTCCTCCATCTAGCCTGTCCAATCCCTTAAGAATTTTATATGTTTCTATAAAAAACCCTCTAATCCTTCTAAATTCCTGTAAATATAAGCCCAGTTGATCCATTCTTTCATCATATGTCAGTCTTACCATCCCGGAAACTAACCTGGTGAACCTACACTCCCGCAATAGCAATAATGTCCTTCCGCAAACTAGGAGACCAAAACTGCACATAATACTCCAGGTGCGATCTCACCAGGCCCTGTACAACTGCAGTAGGACCTCCTTGCTCCTGTACTGGTTAAAACAAACTGGTTCAAGAAAACGTCAGCCACATTCTCCCTACCTTTGCATTGTGGGAGATCTGGCCGCCATTGCTGTCTGGTCGCCGCCTCGCCGTGACCATTGAAAACCAATGCAGAATCACTCCCTGGTGCTGGAGTAACTCTTGTTTCTTGGTTTCTTGGTCCTCCAAAAATATTACAAATGGAATTTAACCCACCACCACCAAACTCTGAAAATTAACAGCCTATTGCGCTTTATCTGTTTATTAATTTTGTATAAATATATATGGTCTATGGTATATAGACACACTAAACTTTTATCTCCTGTTCTTTATTATGTTTACTTATTCTGTGGTGCTGCAGCAAGCAAGAATTTCATTGTCCTATCTGGGACACATGACAATAAAACTCTTGACTCTTGACTTGGACTTAAGCAAAAAAGGGTTCTTTCTGAAAAAAGAGCTACCTTAAATTTAGTTGCGTCTGGTTGGGTAACTATTGTAGGGTGAAGACTATTCCATGCTTTAATTGTGCGGGGGAACTCCATGGAGCAGCCAGCATCTCTGGATAGAATAAAATTGGGTGACATTTCAGCTAGAAACCCTTCTTTCCATTTCCTCTGGTTTTAGTGTCTTTAGTTTAAAGATACAGCGTGGAAACAGGCCCTTTGGCCCACCGAGTCCGCGCCGACCTCTGATCACCTGTACACTAGTTCTATCCCACACCTTAGCGATGTAAGTCTAGAGTCAAGAGTATTTTATTCTTTCACGTCCCAGTTAGAACAATTAAATCCTTACTTGCAGCAGCACAACAGAATATGTAAACATAGTACTCTGTAAACAATGTTATAAATGAGAAAACAAAACAATGTATATTTATATATGAATATATAAGTATATAAATATATATATAGAATTTACCTCCTGGGATTAATGAAGTTATATCGTATAGTATTGTGTGTGTAGGAAGGAAGGAACTGCAGATGCTGGTTTAAACTGAAGATAGATACAAAAAGCTAGAGTAACTCAACAGGTCCGACAGAATCTCTGGACAAAAGGAAAATATTACGTTATAGGATGGGTCTGAAAAAAGTTCCCGCACAACCTTGGAATGTGGAATTAAGCAAGAGCACCCGGAGAAAACCCATGCGATCAAAGGGAAAAATAACAAACTCCATCAGACAGCACCCATATTCAGGATCAATTCCAGGCCTCCAGCAATTTTAGGCAGCAACTTTATGGCCAATGTGCTGCCCCATAGTCTTGAACTGAATTAAAACATACAGTAGCTGTAGAGGGGGACATAGTGTCACTTAGAGATTTAAGACTGAAAATGGATAGTTTCTTTTTTTTAGTAACAAAAGTTATCAACGTATAATTGTTTGTGTGTTGGAAAATAAAATATAGTGGCACAGCTGGTGGACTTGCTGCCTCACACGCCAGGGTTCTGTGTTCGATCCTGTCCTCGGGCGCTGTCTGTGTTGAATTTGCACATTCTCCCTGCAATCGTGCGGGTTTCCTCCCACATCCCATTGGCTTTGTAGGTTAACTTGTCTCTGTAAAATTGCCCCTAATGTGTAGGGAGTGGGTGAGGAAACTGGGAGAACAGAACTTGTGTGAATGGGGAGACAAAAATGCTGGAGAAACTCAGCGGGTGAGGCAACATCTGTGGGGCGAAGGAAATAGGTGACGTTTCATGTCAAGACCCTTGTTGGGACTGATGTCGGGAGGGGGTGGGGGGGGGGGGGGGAAAGAAAGGAAGAGGCGGAGACAGTAGGCTGTGGGAGAGCTGGGAATGGGAGGAGAAGGAGGGAGAAAGCAAGGACTACCTGAAATTGGAGAAGCCAATGTTCATACCACTGGTGTGAAAACTACCCAAGCAAAATATGAGGTGCTGTTCCTCCAATTTGCGGGGGCCCCACTCTGGCCATGGAGGAGGCACAGGACAGAAAGGTCGGATTCGGAATGGGTGGGGGAGTTGAAGTGCTGATCCACCGGGAGATGAGGTTGGTAATTGTGAACTGAGTGTAGGTGCTGTGCAAAGCGATCGCCAAGCCTGCACTTGGTCTCATTGAGGTTGATCATACACTGAATAATCCAACCTGAATTTTGTTTTGAAGTGGAAAGAAATAATAGAAATTGCATTTATTGCAATATGTAAAAGGAGATGAGATACTGTATTATAATTTTGCTGCATGTCATTGTGGTATATATCATGTCTTGATTGGTGAATATGTTTAGTTTGTGACTTTATTTGAAGCAGAAATAATATGTGAATGCTTCATTGACCATAATTCCGACTGGTAACTACGCACTTCGTCCGAGCACATTATCACACGCGTCATGCAAGCCATCTTATATGACCATTTGTCATTTGGCAACCTAAAAAGCTGCTGAGGTTGCCCGGCTGGCAACAGGGAAAAAAAGTTAAGCGAGAGCCCTGCTGCATGTCAACTACTCCAGCACCTTGCTCAGACTCCATTATTACTGTGAATCAGGACTCTGAAAGCACGAGCATCCTGCAGTCCTGCGACTTCAGATACTTGCTGTCTAGGCTGGCACAGAAATGTAGTACCAAGGACATGTTGGAAGTGCCATTATTCTGGTGCTCCATCTATGGTCTGTAAAATACCTCATGATGTTTTTTTTTTAAATATACAGAAGATATTTCAATAGACAGGAGTAGGCCATTCAGCCCTTCGAGCCAGCATCACCATTCAATGTGATCATGGCTGATCATCCCCAATCAGTGCCCCGTTCCTGACTTCTCCCCATTTCCCCTGACCCCTCTATCTTTAAGAGCCCTATCTATCTCTCACTTGAAAGTATCCAGAGAACCGGCCTCCACCGCCCTCTGAGGCAGAGAATTCCACAGACTCACAATTCTCTGTGTGAAAAAGTGTTTCCTCATCTCCGTTCTAATGATCTGCTTGTGATCTGAACAACATTGAACACTACCACCTACCACTGTACATGACACAAGAAAGGTAAGGAGGTAAATGCATTGAAGGAGATCTTTCTAAGATGATTTCATAAAACAATCATTGGACCGGGTCAGCAAGCTCTCTTTTAGAAATGGATTATGGAGGCGGAAAGCGATGCTCTTGAAGCTCATGCAAATGCAAATAAAGAAAGTCCGCATGTTCTGATATTTACCTGCATGGTTCTCAGAGACATCTTAGAATACATTGATGAATTCCTCCCTCTAAAAGACCATTGCGCAGGGAACTGCAATATTATCTTTCTCTCCATCCACCCTTGTTAAACCAAAGCTTTCAGTTATGGTTATGCAACATTTCAACTCAGAGGAGGATGGAAATTTGAAGTTCTTTTTTGCAAATGCAAGGTCATTTGTTTTACAATACATACCAGAGTTAGATAATTTTTTGTTAACAAAAGATCTTCAGGATAAAAGTAAAAATGTTGGGTGCAATTATTAATTATTTGAAGGACAGGAACTCAATGTCCAAGGCCACTTGCAGTAAATATTTTCAGCAGTGAGGGACATGCTAAGCTGCTGACTGCTTTCACAGGTAGATCCTGCAGTGACTCAGAAATCAAACTTTACTCCAAATCATTGCAGGAAATGTCAATTTATATGTTGTACGTTCAAAAGAGCAACTTTATTATGCCTCACTGGACATAAACCATTTAACACATATATATATATATATATTTTAAAAACTTTATCTCTCCCACTCTTTTTAAAACTCTTGGCTTCAACCTTATAAAAAGATTACTCAATTTCTATAACTCAAATGGAACAAACATAAATGTAAGTTCTAATGAAGGGTACTGATCCAAAACAACACCTTTCCATTTCCTCTAAAGATGCTACCTGCCCGAGCTGTTGAGTTACGCCAGCATTTTGTGTCTATCTTTGGTATGAATCATCATCTGCAGTTCCTTTTTATTACATTTAATGCATTTAAGTTCTAAATAGACTAAGTGGGACCCGTTGGGTCCCTGTCACATGGGAGGCCTGGTTCCCCAATGCAACCCTTTCCCCAACGCAATATTCCACCACTCACCCGTTCCCCCAATATTCAGGAATAATCAGCATGACTTTGCTCAGTGGAGATCATGTCTCACACATGTAATTGCATTTTTTGTGGTGACCAAAAGGATTGATGAGGGCAGGGCAGTGGACATTGTCTACTTGGACTTTGGCAAGGCCTTTGTAAAGTCCTACACGGTAGGCAGGTCAAGAAGGTTGAAATTGTGGCATGCAGCGTGAGACAGCAGATTGGATACAAAATTAGGAGGAATTGTATTTGAGGAAGTGTAGAGTTACTTTTCAGATTGGACACCTGTAGCCAGTGGTATGTCACGGGGATCAATGCCGGTAACTTTATTGTTCATTGTATATATTAGCGATTTGGCAGGCAATGTAGGTGGCATGATTAGCAAGTTTGCAGGCACACTAGAATTGGTTGTATAGTGCAGAATGGAGGTTTGGAAGGGTAGGGGCCAAATATAAGACAAATGGGACTAGAGTAGATAAATCAATACAGATGATTTGGGCCAAAAGGCTTGTTTCCATGCTGTATTAGTTCATGAATCTATTCTGAGCTTGACCAACATTCCAATCCTGAGGGAACTATGCAGATATAAGAGGGTGGGGATACACATGAATGGTCCTTAGCAGTCAGGCAAGTGCATGAGTCTGGCTGGTGTAAATGGGAAATGGGCAGGAGTTTGGGGCAAACAAAATAGTAAGATTAAACGAGAACTTGCCAGTTTGAAGTTTGATCATTATTTTATGAGGAGTAACATTGAGGGAATACGTGAAGAACCCCGCCAGGACGTATGCATGTCATTTTTCAAAGCAGCAGTGTGAAATCACAGATAACTGTAATGACTAAACATAGTAAGATTAGAGAAGACGATACCAGTGGAGTATATGATCAAGGGTGGGAGCCGAGTGCATGTATTCTCTCAACGTTACTCCTCATAAAATAACAATCAAACTTCAAACTGGTAAGTTCTCGTTTAATCTTACTATTTTACTTCGGAGTCACGTGAGTGACTACGTGAAGATTTTAAAGCTCTGTGATTCCATGCCATGGAAACGAGTCCATGCATCACATCTGCCTTGATTATGGGGAGAATAGTGTTAACATCATTAGACATCAATACGATATTGAAAAAACAATGATAAATTTATTAACACCAAATTATAGCCCCTATTTATGGGGTAAAATTATATTACAGAACTTAAAATTATTTCTGCAAATATTCCAGGTTCAATTACTGGTTTGTTATACTGGTTAGATATGTGAAAAGAAAGAGATTAGTTAAAACAAATGTAGGTCCCTTGCAGTCAGAAACGGGTGAGTTGATCATGGGGAACAAGGATATGGCGGACCAATTGAATAACTACTTTGGTTCCGTCTTCACTAAGGAAGACATAAATAATTTGCCAGAAATAGCAGTTTGTAGCTGATTAAAAGTGCCATTTCTTTGCCTCTGATGATCTTAGTAGTCAAGTCAAGTCAAGTCAAGTTTATTTGTCACATACACATACGAGATGTGCAGTGAAATGAAAGTGGCAATGCTCGCGGAACAACAAAACAACCAAACAAATTATAAACACAATCATAACACACATATTATTTTACATAATAAATAATAGAAGGAAAAACGTTCTGTACAGTTAGTCCCTGGTGAGAAAGGCGTTTACAGTCCGAATTGCCTCTGGGAAGAAACTCCTTCTCAACCTCTCCGTTCTCACTGCATGGCAACGGAGGCGTTTGCCTGACCGAGCGGCTGGAACAGTCTGTTGCAGGGGTGGAAGAGGTCTCTCATGATTTTGTTTGCTCTGGAGTTGCACCTCCTGTTGTATAGTTCCTGCAGGGGGGTGAGTGAAGTTCCCATAGTGCATTCGGCCGAACGCACTACTCTCTGCAGAGCCTTCTTGTCCTTGGCAGAGCAATTCCCGAACCAGATGGTAATGTTCCCGGACAAGATGCTTTCCACCGCCGCTGCGTAGAAGCACTGGAGGATCCTCGGAGACACTCTGAATTTCCTCAAGTATACTCCATATATAATAGCAAGTGTGTTACAATACAGAGACGATCATCTGTCGGGTAGGCCCCGAATTCTATTTTTAGGCCTGCTGACCCCTGTCTGTTCTGTTTGACTAATTCATTGATGTGAAAAGTTAAATTTCCAGATGAAGTAGTCATGTTGTCCAGCCTTAGTTTCTGTAGTGACTGGACCCTTTGTGCCGTGACCAAGGCCATCAGCATGACTGTTTTCATAGTCAGTTTCTGTAGGGACAGCGCTGTAGCTGGAGACCAGTTTCTTAACATGGTCAGTACAATGCTCACATCCCATATTTGGGAGTACCTGGTTCTTGGGGGATTAACATTAAAAATGCCTCTCATGAGTTTAGATACCAGGGGGTGTGTCCCAACAGAATGCCGCTCTGTTCCTTGCCACAGGTATGTTGATAGAGCACTTCTGGCACAGTTGATGGCACTATAACTGAGCCCCTCATCGTAATGGAGGCTTGCCAGGAATTCCAGAACAGACGGGATGTTCATAGATCTGTGGG
The DNA here is from genome assembly GCF_028641065.1 of Leucoraja erinaceus. Taxonomy (NCBI): domain Eukaryota; kingdom Metazoa; phylum Chordata; class Chondrichthyes; order Rajiformes; family Rajidae; genus Leucoraja; species Leucoraja erinaceus. The sequence goes on along the minus strand of NC_073380.1, from coordinate 69,051,136 downwards.
TGATGTTATTGTTGTGACAGTACATTTCCCATTTCTTGATGTACACCAAGTACTGTTTTTGGTGGACTGTCTGTGGGCCGCTGAAATAATATCCACTGTTCGGTCCGTCAGTCCCAGGTGTAGTAGAGGTGCTTTCAAACTCTACAAATTAATACGTTTATATAATTATGACATGGGTGACTTTCCCTTGTTACGGGATGAACCAGTAAATTAGGTCTATGATGGATGGTGATGCATGGTTCTAATACCATGTTGAGTACCACCGGGAACCATGGTTGAGTAGGCCAATCGGGTACTATCAAAATACCAGACGCAGAGTCTTGCTGTATTTTCCTCAATACCCGACTGATGAGGCAGAAAGGAGGGAATGCATAAATAAACAATTTCCCCCAATGCAGCGAAAATGCATCTGTTGCCGCTGCCCCAGGGTCTGCTGATAATGATTGGATTGGAACAATGCCTAATGTTATCATTCCACCATTTTAGTTCCATTATGGCCTCTGTTGGTAGCTTCATTTGTCTGTCAAAATGACCACCATTAATTTTGAGTGCTCGTATTTTAGCCCTCTGTAATTTCGATAATGTAAAGGTCCGAATTGTGTGGCTGGAAACGCAGCCACTATTTTGCCAATTATTCTTGCTACCAGTCTGATGGATGTGATGTTTAGTGATGTCAATAATTTTGCTGCAAGCCTCTATTAAGGCTGTAACCTTTCCTTTCGGCAAAGTCACTGACATGTGAACTGAGTTAATGGTGAACCCCAGATAATCCATTGTGGTTGAAGGCGTTAATTTAGATTTAACTGGATGGATGATAAACCCCAGTTTTTTCCCAAATAATTGTTTTGTGGCTGTTACCGTTTGTTTAGCCAATTCCAAAGTTTTCCCACAATAAGTATGTCATCTAGATATGCCATTACCATGTGTTTTTGTTTCCGCAGAAACGCTAGGGCTGGTTTAAAAATTTTAGTGAACAGCCTGGGGATGATGTTAGCCCATTAGGTAGTGCCCTGTACTGCCAGGGTTGACCCATCCAGTTGAATTTTAAATACAATCTGTGGTCACCTCTGATGGGTACTGTATAGTAAGCATCTTTTAAATCGATGCTTGCCATGTAGTAACCTTAGGAAATCAATTGCTTAGTAGTAACAAAGGTTTCCATCTTGAAATGAATATATTGTACGAAAGTATTCAAATTAGTCATATCTATGATGATGCTGCACCCACCATCTTTCTTGTTTTTGATAAAGATATTGGACACAAATTCCTGTGATTCGTGTTGGGTTTTCTCAATTACTCCTTTTTTATATAGCCGCTGTAATTCAGCATGCGCTTTTGATTTTTCTTTGCCTGAAAGCACGAACATTCGGTTTGGTACATGCTGAACTGGAGGGTTATGTTTTTGTATAAATTCTATGGTATAACCCTGGATACTGCTTAAAATATAAGTGTCGGTAGTTAACTTATTCCATGCTTCCAGATAGAAGTGTAATCTCCCACCAACCTCCATGCTCCCTTCAATTCATAATGAACCAGACCCACCTACCTCCATGGTTACCAGTGGTAGGTTTACTACTTTTTCGGTATCCTCCATGGATGTTGAGGCGCCATTGTCTGGGTCTGTAGTTGGGTCGGTGTTGAGGGTTTGCGCATTTTTCAGGAAGGCCGGTCTGGGCCATGGCCTAAAAAAGACCGATGTTGAGTGTACCTGGCCTTCAAGCTTTCACCAGTTTGTCTTGTCCGACTGGTGGGTGCGTAGGGGTGCTGTTTCTGGCTGAAGTAGTTTTTAGACGTTGCTTTAATGAGCCCCAGGGTTTTAGCCTCTTCGTTAAGTTATTTTACCTGTTTGGATAAGTCACCTCCAAATAGTAATATTCGTGGTTTGGAGGTTCCAGGTTTGCACAGTCCTGCAAATTTGGGATCTAAAGCTGGTTGGATGGCACTCTTCCTAATACTATTTAACTCATATTGGGAGTTGCAAAATAAAGCCAGTGCATCCTGGTGATCTTGTGTCTTGTCTTTTTTGTTGATTGTGCGGGTGAAAGCCGTAATTCCCGCTGTTAGGACTTTCAGAACTTTTTGTATTGTATTGTATTGTATTGTATTCAATTTATTGTCATTGTCTCAATTTGAGACAACGAAATGAATTTTCCTTACAGGCAGTATCGTTAAAAAAAATCACAAGAAAAATAATAAAAATAAATAATAAATAATAAATAAATAATAAAACATATTAAAAATAAAATTGAAATTGAATTAAAAAATTTTAAAAAGCACAAACACATAAAGTCCACAACATAACATAAATGGCACCCAGGTGAGGAAGGCACCATAGTCCAGCCAGCCTCCCCTCCGTGTTCATCCGTGGTCGGGGCCTTCCGAGCACCCGCAGTCGCCGCCCCGGGTGGCCCGATGTTCAGGCCCTCACGCCGGGCTGGTGGAACGCCGACGCCGAACCCCGACGGTGAGCATCTTCCTCCTCAGCGGCCCGGACCTTCTGGTCAGCCGCCTCCCGCTGCCGTAGTCTGCAGCTCCTGAGTCCGCAGGCCAAGCCGGGCAGAGTCGCAGGACCCCGCGTTGTAGTCAGCGCCGCCCGCGTTGGGAGCTCTGCAAGCGTTCTTAGTCTACAGAAACTCTGTAGTTTCAAGTCCCTGGCTCTGATTGATGCTCCAACATGTTTCCAAATACACTGGTTGACACCGGGAACATTCAGTGATTTGCAGTTCCCTGGTGGTAAGTGTCTTGCTGTGGTGTCCAGTAACGCCTGTCCTTATAGCTGGTTGAATAACAAGTAGTCGATACTTGCAGCTATTTTACATTCCAGGTTTTGGCCAGTTTGGCCGGGTTGAATGAACTGGGACACCATATCCAATAGGTTTTCTTGCACCCCATGCACACTAGGAGTATGTTCTGCACCCCATGCACAGCCCAGAATTGACCCCCCGTTCTCCCCACTGATGAGGGAGAAACATTGTGCAGCCCTACAAGAGGTACTGCTGTAGGACTTACTAGCTGCCCACTGTGACTGGTCTCCATCTCCCGGAGCCTGCCACTTTGGAGTATTTTCTCCAACAGCCGCTCCAACTGGCTCCAATGCTCTCGGGCAGTGGTCGCTCGCGGCTGCTCCTGAAGCCGCTCCAACCGGCCCCAATGCTCACGGGCACTGGCCGCTCGCGGCTGTTCAAAGTCGGACTCATCGGAGTCAACGACTCTGTCAGTTTTTTGCTTCGCTTTACCGCCCAGCCGTAGTGTTGATTTGGCCGGTGCGGGAGCGAAGTTGGGCACAGCTGTTCCCATTACGGGAGATTGGTGTGCCGTTGGCTGCTGCTGGCTGCCCGCAACTCCGCAGTTCTCCTCCGCCAGCTTTTTCGCAGCCTTCTTGTTTCTCTTGGATCTGTCCATGCCTCCACCTGTGATAAAGTAAGTGGAAAGAACGCAGAGTCTCCTTATCTGCGGTTCCCGGCTTTTAAATTCTGCCGCTAAGGGGAACGTCGTTCCCCCTGCTGTGACTCGTTGCAATGCATGTAGCGATGACACGCATGCGTCCTGGCGGGGTTCTTCACGTAGTCACTCACGTGACTCCGAAGTAAAATTGAATGTTTCCTTGCGGCATCTGGAACTTGGATCAACAACACAGTATGTAGAAACACAACTAACTTATTTTCTCAACCGTTTTTGGCATGTTAATTTCCTCTGGCAACAGATACTGAATATGTAATAATGTTAAAATGTCATCACTCAATGATATCATCAGCTCCAATGTCTGAGTCAGAGGCTACTTGGGGCATGGACTTCTGGTAAAATCCCAAATAAATGTGTTAACATCGATGGGAGGAGGAGTGGGTGTGTGTTGGGGCATTGTAAAGAAATGATTGCGTTGTTGATATTTTAACCATTTGATATTGCATTTCATCAAGAATGCAGGGCAAAAATCAGCCCTTTAATTCGCATTGGAAGCAATTAGATATAGATAGATATGCCATTTATTGTCACTATACATGTACAATGAGATTAAAAGCAGCTCGTACTCAGTGCATACATATAATTTAGTACAAAAAAACAAGAAACAGAAAACAAAAACAAAAGGGAGAGGGGGGGGGGAATAGGTGCACAATTCTGCGGCGCTATATACATATCTAGAAAGGCAAAATGGTGAAGGATGAATAGGTAGTATTCTTAGGTAGATGTTTAAAGATTATATTAAATAATAAAAATGTTTTAAAAAAATGTTAAAAATTACAGTTACAATACACATTACAGTTCCAAATTTCAGTACGTGGATATAATAGATGGAAATCCGGGTGTTGGGCTGTGAAGTCAGTGCATGTGTGAATTAAGAGTAGTTATGATTTTCGGAAAACAACTATTCCTGAGCCTTCCAGAGGGCAGCAGGTCGAACAGTCCAAACGCAGGATGGGAGTTGTCCTTGATGATATTCTTTGCCCTGCTAAGGCAGCGGGAGGTGTAAATATCCATCAGGGAGGGGAGAGGGCAGCCAATGATCTTCTGTGCTGTCCTAGTTACCCTCTGAAGCCTCTCCCTGTCTGCCATGGTGCAGCTGCCGTACCATGCTGTAATGCAGTATGTCAGCAGGCTCTCGATGGACGAGCGGTAGGAGGTCAGCAGCAGGTTAGAGTCCAGGTTGTGCTTCCTGAGGACCCTCAGGAAGTGCAACCGCTGCTGAGCCTTCTTGATGACTGTTGTCGTGTTGTCACCCCTTAACCACTTGTTTACCCCTTTCTAAGTCTTATTATTGGCCTGCTGTCAATCTTTAAAAGACTGAGACATGATCAAATCCCAACCTACATTACAAACAATCATTTAAATTTAGCTGGAAGAGAAAATTAATGAAGTAATGTCAATGTTGAATGCATATCAAATATATTATCTTTGTGCCAAATGTGAATCGGTTATTATTATTTTTTTTTTAATCGTTTCAACCTTAAATTCTGACCAAATTTGGAATATCTATTTCAAGCCACAAGTATTATACATTTAATTGTTTGTAAAATTGCATTTGCTTTATTCATAACAATATTAAAAGCTCCATTGTACCATTGCAACAAAATGGAAATGGAGAGAGAACAGCTGATCTACAGCAAACTCCGCAATTAATACATTTTAAGATTAGCTGAAAATATTAAAACTAACAAAATGAATGCATGAGTAAATTATCTATGACACAATCTGCTTTATAGATTTAATTACTCCCAATTTCTCTGAGTATTGCAGGAATTTTAGGATGATATGTGCGTCATTATACTCCAGAGAAGATAATAGCACTAAATGCACAGTTGCTTCTCAAAAACATATTTACCATTACTGACCAGGAACAAATTTCGCAGCACCAGCATTTTGAATTAGCAGTTGGAATGAATAAACACATGGCACCCATGCATTTAAATGCAATTTTACTTTTGAGTTAGATTGTGGGTGTAATTTTTATTCAGTTAATGCTTATGCAATCATTGAAACATTAAGGGTGCGCTTTGTTTGAGTTCAATTGAAGTAACATGGAAATTTTATGACTCATTCAATACACCACTGAAGCTGTTTCATACAAGGACTTTTCAAAAATAACCCCCCCCCCCCCCCCCCCCCCCCCCCCCCCGTCTTAATAAACTAGTGGTAAATTAAATTAACAATTTGTTCAATTTACGACATCTGCATAATTCAGGGTGATAATACATCCAATCTCACGGGGCTCTTGGTAATATTTCTATGGAATTTAAAATCACGGAAAATATGGCAGAAATGAATTAGTCAGTTTATTGTACCCATACTAAATAGGGATTATACTAGAGTTATAAGCTAACCCTATGTAGGAAACAACTGCAGATGCTGGTTTAAATTGAAGGCAGACACAAAAAGCTGGAGTAACTCAGCCGGACAGGCAGCATTTCTGGAGAGAAGGAATGGGTGATGTTTCGGGTCGAGACCCTTCTTCAGACTGATGTCAGGGGAGTAGGCGGAACAGCTATTATAAGCTAATCCTATTGGCCTGTCCTCTCTCCCACATACTTTGATATTCTATCTTTTCAAACATTCATAATATAATTACATTATAACATCTTTAATTAAATGAAAAATCATTCCACATTCTCATACACCTCTACATGAACATATTCTTGTCACCTTTTCCCTATTTTAATTTTGCATAATTTTGATTGCCACAATTATAGTTTAATTATTTTGCTTCTAACACCAATCTCAAAATCTCAATGCAGTAAAGACCATGCAGCACAAATTACTCTCAAGGAAGAATACTTGGCTTTCCATTTTGCTCAGTGTGCCAGAAACGGAGTGAGCGAGTGTAAATAATATGCACGAGACAACTAAACCCCGGAGTGCAGGAAAGAAAAATCATTGGTACTTTCAGAACTCAATTCTGAGCATCTAATTTTTCTATGCCAGGATGTACTTTATCACTTTAACAGGGCATGACTTCTCATTGACGACTGAAAGAATTTTGGAATCATGTGTATCACCGTTATTGATAAATTGATGAGATAATGAACAAACTCCTTCATGTAACGGCAGCTAGAGAAATTGAATCCCTGTAGCAAAAACACTCTTCACACAGCAGCATTGCATGACATAAAATATATATTGATCAAGGCCTGGTAGGATCCTTTTAAGTAAATTGAAAAGTCTGAACTTCGTTGACGCTATTATATATGTCTTGGCTGGTAAACAACACAATGATTCATTCTTAAGTAACAGTAGATTAATGATAGAATCACATTTTTTCCCCCCTCCTTTTTAACCCACTGAGATACAATGAGGGAAATTCCCCTGAAATACCAGGCAGCCTTGTAAACTTTTTCCATATGATTGTTTGCTTAAAATACAGAAATAGTGGTATAGAACTCCACCCAAACCCTCTCATATTCTTCTTTTCCCTTCAAAGCATTGCTAAATTATATTCTGTCTTGTGATAAAATTTGATATTAAATAAGTGAAAGTGCTTCTGCTCGCTTTCGCTAAATGCCTTAGCTTAGCCTCAGACATAGCTTCATCAAGCATGGAAAATAATATCTCAATATTTATCGTATCAATACATTTTAGAAATTTGGAGCCCTCTAGTAGATGATTATATTTTTTCAATATCTGAATTTTTGAAGCATTTTTTCTCAACGAGCACATTCCTGGAATCATTGCAGGTGAACCTTTCTGGAATCCATCCCACAACTAAGTGACTGAAACTACCATAAAAATCCTCAGCCATGGTCGATCTAATGACTTGTACAGCTGACAATAGACAGTAGACAATAGACAATATGTGCAGGAGTAGGTCATTTGGCCCTTCAAGCCAGCATCGCCATTCAATGTGATTATGGCTGATCACCCCAATCAGTACCCCGTTCCTGCCTTCTCCCCATATCCCCTGGGTCCGCTATTTTTAAGAGCCCTATCTAGCTCTCTCTTGAAAGCATCCAGACAACCTGCCTCCACCGCCCTCTGAGGCAGAGAATTCCACAGACTCACCACTCTCTGTGAGAAAAAGTGTTTCCTCATCTCGGTTCTAAATGGCTTACTCCTTATTCTTAAACTGTGGTCCTGGTTCTGGACTCCCCCAACATCGAGAACATGTTTCCTGCCTCTAACGTGTCCTAGCCCTTAACAATCTTATATGTTTCAATGAGATTCCCTCTCATCCTTCTAAACTCCAGTGTACAAGCCGAGCTGCTCCATTCTCTCAGCATATGTCCCGCCATCCCAGGAATTAACCTTGTAAACCTACGCTGCACTCTCTCAATAGCAAAAATGGCCTTCCTCAAATTAGGGGACCAAAACTGCACACAATACTCCAGGTGTGGTCTTCATAGACCTCTTTGCTCCTATATTCGATTCCTCTTGTTATAAAGGCCAACATGCCATTCGCTTTCTTCACTTCCTGCTGTACCTACATGCTTACTTTCATAGACTGATGTACAAGGACCCCCAGATCCCATTGTACTTCCCCTTTTCCCAACTTGACGCCATTTAGATAGTAATCTGCCTTCCTGTTTTTGCTACCAATGTGGATAACCTCACATTTATCCACATTAAACTTCATCTGCCATGCATCTGCCCACTTCCCCATCCTGTCCAAGTCACCCTGCATTCTCATAGCATCCTCCTCACAGTTCACACTGCCACACAGCTTTGTGTCATCTGCAAATTTGCTAATTTACTTTGAATCCCTTCATTCAAATCATTGAATGAAGGGATTCGTTCAATGATTTGAATGAAGGGATTCAAAGTAAATTAGCATGCATTTCGTTGTCTCTGTACTGTACACTGACAATGACAATTAAAATTGAATCTGAATTTGAAGTATATTGTAAATAGCTGCAGTCCCAGCACCGAGCCTTGCGGTACCCCACTAGTCACGCCTGCCATTCTGAAAGGGACCTGTTAATCCCTACTCTTTGTTTCCTGTCTGTCAACCACATCTCTATCCATGTCAGCACTCTACCCCCAATACCATGTGCCCTAATTTTGCCCACTAATCTCCTATGTGGGACCTTATCAAATGCGTTCTGAAAGTCCAGGTACACTACATCCACTGGCACTCCTTTGTCTATTTTCCTAGTTACATCTTCAAAACATTCCAGAAGGTTAGTCAAGCATGATTTCCCCTTCATAAATCCATGCTGACTCGGACCGATCCTGTTACTGCTATCCAAATGTGCGGCTATCTCATCTTTTATAATTGATTCCAGCATCTTCCCCATCACCGATGTCATGCTAACTGGTCTATAACATTTCATTAATTTATCTACTAACTAGTCTATGTAATGCAGAAAGGTTACACTGATTCTATCTACACTCCTGCCTTTAAAATGTCCATGTGAATATATTCTGCATACTTATAGATTGTTCTTGCAGCCAAACTACCGTACTAATTTTGACCAGCCCAATCTTTCCCTTCCAATATCATGCACAACTCTCGTTTGGTTTACATTGTTTCATTAACTCAAATCAGTAATCTAGGTGGCAGGTTTCTTTTTGGGCATCAACATTTTACAATTTCTCTTACCCATTTATTAGTTTTTCTAAGCGAAGGCAGAACCTTTGCCAATCTCCAGAGTAATTTTGTGATTAATACCAGCCTCGATTGACTCGATTGACACTCAGAAAAGCAACCCACATAATCAAAGACTTGTCCCACCCCAATCATGCCTACTTCTCTGTTCTCTCATTGGACAGAGGATACAGAAGCTTGAAAGCGTACACCACTGGAGTCCGGAACAGCTTATTCCCCTCCGTTATTACCATAAACTAATGTACCATCTGATTCATCCATTTGTGGACATTAGACTTTGTCTATGGAATGGGTGCACCACAATGCTGAGAGGAAGCTGTAGAAATATCCTTCAAATATTCTGCTCTCTGTATCTTCTCCTTTGCTCTATCGATTGTACTTGAGTTTGAATAGATTGTATTAATGTATAGTATCAATTAATCTCATCGGGTAGCACACAAAACAAAGCTTTTTTTCAGTACAATAATAAAGCTAAATAAAATAAAGATTTGGACTTGTAACACCATGCTATCTCAAGCATCTAGCTTTCTGGAAAGGACATCAGAATGGTTAGCAAAAGACGTTTATTAAGTTAACCACTCTTACATCATAATTACTCTGTCATTTCACCATCCTGTTGTCAATTATTTTCTGCATTTTATAAGACCTCTACAGTGCTTTCTTGATCTTTTTATCCCGAAAGAATGAATTTACAAAAGGTTTCCGCTTTTAGTGATCTTGGCATCACTGACGGTGCCAGCATTTATTGTTCATCTTTAATTGCTGACAGGAAATTGCCAGTCATTGACTCAGTGTTACAGAGCAATGAAACAGGCCCATCATTGCCAACTCGGCCATGCTGACTGAGATATCTATCTGAGCTGGTACCATTTGCCTGTGTTTGGCCCATAATCATTCTTTACGATCCATGTAAATATCTAAATGTAATTAACACTATTTGAAGGACATTTCTATGAATCTATCACCCTTTGTGTGCAAAAGTTGCCCCTCACGTCCCTTTCAAGCCCTGAACATTTGGCGGTAACCACGAATTGAACCACTGCAGTCCTTGCAGTGAAGATGCTCTCACAGTGCTATTGGAGGAGCAAGTTCCAGGATTTAGATCCACCAACAATGACACTTCCATCTCAGGATGGAGTGTGACTTGGAGGAGAACCTGCAGGTGGTGGAGGTCCCATGCATCTTGAAACTTTTAGACTTTAGAGGTACAGCATGGCCCACCGAGTCCACACCGACCAGAAATCACCCCATACACTAACACTATCCTACACACTAGGGACAATTTACAATTTTACTGAAGCCAATTAACCAACAAACTTGTAAGTTTTTGGAGTATTGGAGAAAACCGGAGCACCCAGAGAAAACCCACAGGGTCACTGAGAAAACGTACAATCTCCATACAGACAACACCCATGGACAGGATCGAACCCAGGTCTCTGGCACTGGAAGGCAGCAGGCCTACTGCAGCTACTCCACTCTGCTGCCCTTATTCTTTTTAGCGGTAAAGATTTCAAGTTTGGGAGGTGGTGACAGAACAGCGCATGTGACTGACTGCAGTGTTCACCATTACAAAATACACTGCGGGTATGCTGCACTGACGGTGGAGGGAGTGAATGCTTTGTGCAGTCTCATGCACAGAGCCAAGCTTGTTGAGCGATGTTGAAGTTGCACTCATTACAAAAAACTGTCATGACTTGTGCCTTGTGGGTACTGAAAAGATTGTGTGACATCAATAAGTCACTTGCTACAGGATACCAAGGCTTCATTCTGCCCTCATAGCCCCAGGTCATAATGTTAAGTTTCTGGTCAATGGCGAGTCAAATTCTTTATTGTAGACAGTGTTTAAGAGGGAACTGCAGATGCTGGAGAATCGAAGGTTACACAGAAAAGCTGGAGAAACTCAGCGGGTGCAGCAGCATCTATGGAGCGAAGGAAATAGGCAACGTTTCGGGCCGAAACCCTTCTTCAGACTGACTTGGATATTCCTTTTCAAGTGCTTGGATCAAATTAACACATGATCAACCAGCTTGGCCAGGAGGCAGAAACTTGATTTTAACTTATTCAACCTAGTCCCATGGTCTGTCAGAATGAAGTAATCCATCAGACATTTCTAAGGAAGGTTGCCAATAGGGACAATGTGTTATGCTTGTATTCTTATTAGTATTCAAGGAGTGTTAAATAGGAACGGAAATCACCATAAAGTTTGATTATATCTGTTATCCTCCACATATTGTTTCTGCTTGTAACCTGCGGCAATAAAAGTGCAATCTGCAGCATCTACCTTTCAAACTCTTTTTTTCCATGATAAAGAAACATTTATCACAATTCTAGTTGTGTTAGGAATGTGAATTCCATTTATTTGATGCATTTAACATTGCTGTGGTGACAAGCTGAATTTCCAGTCCCATTAATAACCTAAGACATTTCAGTATGAACAATTAATTTATTCAACTTTTCAAGATTAAAGTCAGACATTATAGTGGTTTCTTAATTTTTTAAAAAATTTTAAACCCAATGCCAGGGATGGGTGTGGGGGGGGGAAGGTATATCTCCACCTGTTTTCTTATTTATTTTCTTTTCTCTTGCACTTCTTTGGTAGCTTAGGGGTCTTTTTCTCGCTTTTTCTTATTTTACTTCTCTTTCTTCATGTTTTTTCTCTCTTTTTTCATTTTTTTTCATTTTTTTTTAATTTAGGATGTAACGTTCAAAATCAAGCTGTACAATAATTGTATAACTGTTATGTCAATCGCCATATCCTTGTACAATCGCTTCTAATAAAATAAATTAAAAAAAAAGTTTAGATTCATGATTGATATTCAATAATTCAACACTTCAGTGGAATACCGTCAGAGATTGCTTATCTGTTTCTTTCCCCAAGGAAACTGAGCGAGGAGTTAATGCAATCGGCTTTTTAATCAATGAAGTGCTTGAAATTTGTGGAAAGAAAGTTATTTTGCTGTATCTTATGGCGTTGACTTAATTTCTTGGGTACCATATAAACGCAGAAATTAAATCACAGGTGATTAAAACAAAAGAAGTGCTGTAAATTCTCAGCAGGCCAAGCAACATTTGTGGCAGGAAAACCAGTATCAACATTTTAGTTAGGTCAAAGTGCACTGAAATAGGCCCCTCGGTCCAACAGCCTACTGTGTAGAAACATATCAAATGTCTTGCTTAAATTCGTATTAAAAATGCCTATGGCCAAGCCCTTGTCAACCTTCTTGGTTATTCCTTCAAAAACAATCAAATTAGTGTGACACAACCTCCCATGGGCAAAACCATGCTGACTATCCCTAATCAGTCTCTTTCTATCCAAATACAAATACTGTATGTCTTATCCCTCAGCATCTTCTCCAGTAACTTATCTACCAGAGATGTTATGATCACTACATGTCTATAGTTCCCAGGATTTTTCTAGCAGCCATTTTTAAATTGAGGCACATTTGCCACCCTCCAATTGTCCTTACTCATGTCTTGCAAGGATTCATATAACGCAAGGAAGGCACCTGCAATTTCTTCTCTCATTTTCCACAGTTTCCTTGGATATCTCTGATCAGGCCAAGGAGATTTATCTACTTTGATGCAGCTTATGATGTTCAGCATCTCCTTGACCATAATATAGACTGCCCTCAAAATATCTCTGTTGCTTGACCCAACTTTCCCGGTCTTCATGCCTTTTTCCACAGACAAAACTAATGGAAAATACTAATTGAGAATCTTGCCCATGTCCTGCAGCTCCACACAGAGATAACCACTTTGCTTTCTGAGCGGCCCTATTTTCTCTCTCTCTAGTTACCCTCTTTTCCTTAATATACTTGTAAAATCTCTGGATTCTCATTAATCCTGTCTGGCAGAGCTATATCCTGATCCTTTTTGTTCTTCTGATTTCCTTCTTAAGTATGCGCCTCAGAGCTCAAAACTTCTCAAGGAAGACAAAAATGCTGGAGAAACTCAGCGGGTGAGGCAGCATCTATGGAGCGAAGGAAATAGGCAACTTTTCGGGTCAAAACCTTTCTTCAGACTGATGTGAGGATGGGGGGGGCGGGGCGGAAAGAAGAAAGGAAGAGGTGGAGTCAGTGGGCTGAGAATGGGAGGAGAAAGTAGGGATTACCTGAAATTAGCGAAGTCAATGCTCATACCGCTGGGGTGGGAGGGAAAGTTGAAGTGCTGAGCAATCAGTAGATCAGGTTGGTTATTGCGAACCAAGCGGAGGTGTTCGGCGAAGCAATCGGCAAGCCTACGCTTGGTCTCACCGATGTAAAGCAGCTGACATTTAAAGCAGCGGATGCAATAGATTAGGTTGGAGGAGGTGCAGGTGTCAGAGGATTATTTGTTGTATGTGACGGCTGGTAGGATGGAAGGTGAGGACAAGGGGGACTCTGTCCTTGTTACAAGTGGGGGGATGGGGAGTGAGAGCAGAGTCACGGGGTAGAGAAGAGACCCTGGTGAGAGCCTCATCTATAGTAGAAGAGGGGAACCCCGTTCCCTGAAGAATGAGGACATCTCCGATGGTGGAAATTCTCAAGGAATACATTTTATACTACCTGTTCCACATCTCCTTCTTTTTCCTCAGCTTCACTTTGTGTTATCATCTTCATTATTCACAGCTGCTTTTCCTTCACTCAAACAAGAGCATGCATGCTTTAAATTCTCACCATCACACATTCTTTAAAAAGCATCCCACTCTTTGTTCACAAATCTACTCCAATCAACTTTAGCAAGTGCGTAGGAAGGAACAGCAGATGCTGGTTTACAGTGAAGATAAACATGAAATGCTGGAGTAACTCAGCGGGACAGGCAACATCTCTGGATAGGAATGGGTGATGTTTCAGGTCGAGGCCCTTCTTCAGAATGGTATTCAGTTCAGGGTTTACAAAAATCACTTGGATAACTGAAAAAGAATCTAAAGAAGGATCTCAACCCAAAAAGTCACCCATTAATTTTCTCCAGAGATGCTGCCTGACCAATTGAGTTACTCTAGCAGTTTATGTCTAACTTCAGAAAGTTCCTGTCTAATACCAAAGTTGGCCTTGTCTCTTAGCAGACCAGTCTTCAGACCAGTCCTGTCCTTATCCAAAACTATTTTAAAGCCATAGAACAATGGTCCCTGGTCCTATAAGGCACACCCACCAACACCATCACTTCAGTTGGTGACCTTCCTTTTTTTTTGCACTCAACATTTATTAACAAGACAAAGTACACGTACAAACAAGATATACAAATCACACAGCGGCTGTCAGCATCACATCAGATCATCTTAGAGTTCGGTTGCATAAGCATCATATTCACAGGCACCCAAGCAAGCTCATCATATTTAATCCTACTTAATATATAATCACCCGTTATGTTAAACCAGACACTTTTATGCAACTTGAAGAACTTATTTTGTCATTGATCACCACTAGGTATTCACTTATACACAGTCACAATCATGTCTGTACATATGGTTCCAAATACACATATACAATACCAATCGAACTCCTCCCCTCTACTGGGGCTATGGACAAATCGTGGCCTTAATCAGTCTTGGCAGTTGTAGTAATACCGGTGTCCACATCCGTCCTTAACTGGAGTTTAGCTGTTATGCTTTCCATTAAATATATACTTTTCAGTCTTTCCCTCCACTGTTGAACATTTGGTGGCTTTACATTTCTCCATGACACTGTGATCATCTTCTTTGCAATCAACAGCAACAGCAACACCCCAAGCAAGTATGTCTGATTTTTGGTATCTATATTTTCTGGAGTCTCTCCAAGTATGAGGAATGCAGCTCCAGAGGTAGATCCACCCCCAAGATTAGCTTGATCTCCGCCTGAATGTCTCTCCAATATTGATACAATTTGGGACAATCCCAAAAAATATGGGTATGATCACCAATCTTCCCGCATTGTCTCCAGCATAAATCTGAGGTGTTGCTGTATCTTGCTAACATAAGAAGAGTCTTAAATACTCCCATTCTAGTTTTCCATTCAAACTCCCTCCAGGCGGGGCTGTTTGTTAACTCAGTAATAATAATATTTTCATTTCCAATTCCCATTTCTGTTTCGTTTCTATATTGTTTCCTATTACATAATCTTGAAGTCCTTTCTATGTGGGATATCAGATTCTTTTTTATCACTCCCTCCATAGTCACCAGAATAATCTTTTCTAAATTAGAAGGTGATTGGCCTTTCATCAGAACTGGGAAAAGTAAAGCAGGTACTGGATGCAAAGGAAATATCTGCTGTGTATGACTAGTCTTCGTCACTAACTCCACCCTTATATAAATCAAAACCGCCCTCATCTGTATCTACCCATCACTTGCCAAGCTTTGTCCTGCTCCCACCTCTCTTCTCCAGCTTTCTCCCCACTACTACTATCAGCCTGACAAAGGTTCCAGACCCGAAACATGGTATATCTATTTCCTCCGTTGCTTGACCCACTGAATTCCGCCAAAACTTTGTATTTTGCTCAAGTTTCCACCACCTGCAGTTCAATGTGTTGCGATTAGAATTGCCCTTTTCATATTAGCATATACGATTGTCAATCGGCCGGTGTAGTCCATTCCATCTCTTTAGAATGTTCCCGTTATTCTCATTTCCTCCACTTATCTTTTAAAATCTGTTTTCTCTCATGTGCTCATAGACTTCCCCGATCCTCCTGACACTTAACTACATTGTTGTAATTCATACAGGTAGCAGCTAATTCTCCTGCCACCTACCTACATTGTGGTGATTTATGGTAGCCAATTAACTTACATGCACTTCCCTCAAATGTGAGAAAAAAGACAGAGCAATCAGGGAAATACCAATGCTCATGGGAAGTGTGTGTAAAAGGCCTGTCCGACTTGGGCGTCATTTACGCGACATCATTTACGCGTCACGACGCACGCGTGATGAGCGCATGGTGTGCATTACGCGCGCATGCTGCATGGTGATGTAGGCAGTGACGTGTGGTCGCTCGTGGCATTCACAAGATCTTCGCGCGCCACCTGCATGATGCACAAATGACGCCAAAGTGGGACAGGCCCTTAAGTTTCACACAGCTAGCATCCAAATTCAGAGTCAAACTCGGGTGACTGAAGTGGTGTTGGAGACGCACTATATGCTGGGCCACCCATTAGTCATTTTAGCTTGCACGAATGCAGTTTAGCATTTATAATGCATTAACAGTTGAGAGACTTAAATGACGGGTACTAACTTCATGTTGTGAGATGCATGTCATCCTTCTGTTATCCAAATGATTTTTGTAATCCCTAAACTGAATACCATTCTGAAGAAGGGTCCCGACCCGAAATGTCACCCATCCTTTTTCTCCAGAGATGCTGCCTGACGCGCTGTTACTCCAGCACCTTGTGCCCACCATACTTCTATTCTCTGGTTGGTGTCAGGAGATCACTGTTGCACCAAATATTCATTCAAATCAACAAATATGCATAGACATACAGTAGACATAAAAAACATAAATGCATCAGCATTGTATACATTGGAAATGTAAATGTAGTGCTATGACGCCACTTCATTTAGGATATTAGAAAAAAATATATATATTGTTAAAGGTATAGAATATAGATGACCATAAAAACCAACTATTGACAACATTCATAAACAGGCATGGTGGAACAGCGGCAGAGTTGCTGCCTTACAGCGCTTACAGCGCCAGACACCCGGGTTCGATCTCGACTACGGGTGCTCTCTGCATGGAGTTTATACATTCTCCCCGTGACCACCTGGGTTTTCTCCGAGATCTTCAGATTTCTCCCACACTCCAAAGATGTACAGGTTTGTAGGTTAACTGGTTTGGTATAAATATAAAACTGTCCCTAGTGTATGCGCAGGATGGTGTTAATGTGTGGGTCGGTGCGGACTCGGTGGGCCAAAGGGCCTGTTTCCGTGCTGTATCTCTAAACTAAGGTGCAATAGCATAGTGATTAACTTACTGTTTTGGATCCAGAGCCCTGACTACTAATATGGAGTCGAGTCTTTGAATTCCATCCATGAAGGGCAATTGGAGAATTAAAATCCAAAATTTATTATAGCAAAGATGAAACTACTGGATTGTTGTAGTAATCCATCTGATTCACTATTGTCTTTCAGGGCAGAAATTCAGCCATCTTTACCCATCTTCACCCAGGCTGACCTGCATGTGATTGGCTGCTGGCTGCCCTCAAAAGTCACAAATAGCAGTGGGCAAGAATTAAGAAGCAAAACATCTGAAATAAAACATAGTGCTAGAAATATTCAACAGGCTAGACCGCATCAATACCAACAGTTCAAGTCAACATCCTATCAGCAAAACAGCAATTGCTAGCCTAACCAGCAATGATGTACCTGATTAATTAAAAAGACATTGCCTTTTGTGAATTCACTCAAGATCCTTAGGAAGGTAAGCTGCACATAAAAAAACTTGATTATAAAACTTGAAAAGCAAGAAATATTTGAGGTAGCCTCCAATTTTTTTTCCCGCCCACTTTGTTCATCTCTGGTCAGCTACATGTCACAGATGACTTCATCTATCAAACCAGCAATGCAAAAAAATGTAAATGTCTGTGTTGCTTTTGAACACGTTACTTTATCCTGTAAATATTCTAATGCATTCACAGCTAACTATTTATTCACCTATTTTTAAACAGTTATTAAAGTGACTTTCACAGTATGTTTCACAGGTATTTCTTCTGGCCTCCAGATTTGAGATGTTTGCAGTCTTTCCATTAAAGTTATTTTTAACTTTGTATGACAAGTTCACGAGATAACCTGCATTGTTTGTATTTAAACATGATGTTTGTCATTGCGGACCCTTTGTGTCCTTTTTAATTTAATTTTCTCGAAGAAGTCAGGCTGCAAGCATTGGTCATTTACATGGAAATAGATGTCATGAAGCCGTGCTTTTGTGCTACTCAAAAGGAACCTCTCTAACTTGGTCCATGGTTATGGAGTCCGGAACATGGGTGCTCCTCTTGGGAGATTCCTTTCAAGGTTATCTACCAGATCTTCACTTTTACTCCATCCTAATCATGTCCTGGCCACTCTCCAACTGATTCCATCTCCAATAATTCCCCAATCTGAACATTAGGTCCCTGCCCATCCCTGTTAGCTGAACCCTGAGGTTCTCCATCTCTCACCACCACCACCACAGCAACCCAAAAGGACCTTCAATAATATCCACCCCCTCTTCTGCTCCAAAATGAAGTACTTAGGATCATCTAGGTCTGCAATATTGGAGCTTGTAGACATGAAGACATTATGCTTGTTCACATCCACAAGCACCTGGGTGGGGAGGAGGGATGGAGAAGCAGAAACTACATACAAATAATGTGATTTATTTCTCTATACTGTACAATGCACATTAGCAGCTAAACACACCTTTAGAAATACAATAACTTTTAGGCCAATGCACAACAAGGGGGTGCCCAGAACTACACACATTAATCTGTATATGCGATAAGGATAGAGTTGTACAGGGCTAACGTGACCTCTGTTAAAGTATAATTAAAATTAAATGCATTGCTGTGTTGTAACATGCACTGAATTGAGGGGGGGGGGGGGGTTAATTGCAGCTTTGCATGTGGAGATTGTTTAGGTCTCTAAATAATGGGGCGAGGGATGTTCTTGTGTCTTCCAAAGATGCGTAGAGCTTTGGCAGTAGGGTGGTCTGGTGGTGGTGTTGGGGTGTTGTCACAAGCCCTTTGGGGGCAGGGGTAGGTGTGAAGTCTGCATGGTGCAGGGGTCTTGTTGGAGGTGGCAGTATTGGTCTGTTGGGAGTCGGAGATGGTGGTGTGGGTGTGGGGGCAGGGCGGAGGTCGAGTTGATTGCAGTATCCTAGTTCTGGCTGACTGCCTTGGGAAGGTAATCTGGTCTCCTGGAGCACCAGTGCCTCACAGCTCCAGCGACCCAGGGACAATTCTGATGTCCAGTGCTGTCTGACTGAAGCTTGTACATTCTTCTCACGTCCAAAGGTCTCCTCCAGGCCCTGATAGGTTAACCGGTTACTGGAAGTTGCCCCTTATCGTAAGTACATACTAGAGGAATCAGAAAGATCAAAAAGGGCAAAGTTTGTGGGTATATAAGAAAGTAAGTTTTGGGGCTCCAGGAGAATCAGATGATGGGGAATTGGGCAGATGGAGCTGGATGCATTTGTTGGGCTGAATGGCTTCCTTTCGTGTCATAATACATTGATAATCAGTACTCTATTAATTGGAAGGTAGACAAAAATGCTGGAGAAACTCAGCGGGTGACGCAGCATCTATGGAGCGAAGGAAATAGGCAGCGTTTCGGGTCGAGACCCTTCTTCAGACTACCTTCGATTTTCCAGCATTTGCAGTTCCTTGTTAAACACACTATTGATTGGAAGACTATTTAATACTGTCAATTCATAGTAAATAATATTTATTTTCATTTTCTGCTCCTGTGGCTAGAAGCATAAGCACATGCACATGCACAGTGCTTAAGCATATATTGCCTTCAACAAATACATGTCAAAATATATTCACCATTTTATAGATTATCATTGAAACTGTAAATTTAAAAATTGCAGATGCTGACAATCTGAAATAAAAATGGAAAATGCTGAAAACACTAGAAAATGTTTCCGCCTGAAACATGAACTTTTTCTCTCTCCACGGATGCTGCCCGACCTACTGGGTGTTCATTTTCTGTTTTTCTTTTAGCTTTCAGCATGTATTGACCTTCCTCTCGAAGCTTGGTTTTACAAGCAAATACGTGATTTTAGAAATACTTTTCATGCTCACCTTCAAAATAATTGATCACAAGCACAACAAGAGTAGTTAACATACCCTACCTTTTAACAGCTGGGATTCTGGAACAGTTGCACTGCAAGTCAGTGGCCAAAAACAATATTTTACTTTCTCATTACACTCTACTGCCAAACCAGCTGCAAGAGTTAATTTACCATTAAGGTCCGCTGCCCTTAAGATCCTCCAGAGGATAAACACAAATTGCTGGAGTATAGTAACTCAGTGGGACAAGTAGCTTCTCTGGAGAAAAAGAATGGGTGACGTTTTGGGTTGAGACCTTCTTCAGACTGAAAGTTAGAAGAGAGGGTGTCTAGAGATATGGAGGGGTAAGGTGTGTAAATGACAGATCAAAGCAGACAATGTTAAGGAAATGTAGAATGGTACATTTTTAGCTGAGGGGAAGGTGACTGAACCAGGGACCACAGTTTAAGAATAAGGAGCAAGCCATTTAGAACAGAGATGAGGAAACACTTTTTCTCACAGAGAGTGGTGAGTCTGTGGAATTCTCTGCCTCAGAGGTTGGTGGAGGCAGGTTCTCTGGATGCTTTCAAGAGAGAGCTAGACAGGGCTCTTAAAAATAGCGGAGTCAGGGAATATGGGGAGAAGGCAGGAATGGGGTACTGATTTGGGATGATCAGCCATGAACACATTGAATGGCGGTGCTGGCTCAAAGGGCCAAATGGCCTACTCCTGCACCTATTGTCTATTGACAAGGAGGCATACAATCAGTAAAATTAATCAGGACAGTGAAACGAATCAGAGAAATAGGATGGGGGAGGGACGTAGAGAGAGGGAAAGCAAGGATTACTTGGTTAGAGTAATCAGTATTCATTGATTATAATGTAAAATGCCCAAGCAAAATATGGGGTGTTGTTCCTCCAAATTGTGTTGGGCCACTCTGACAGTGGGGGAGGCCCAGGACAGAAAGGTCAGTGTGGGAATGGGGAGGGAGAGTTAAAGTATTTAGTATCTGGGAGGTCACGTAGGTGGACTGAGTGGAGATCCTCCATCCATCGTTTGATGAGGTATCAAATTGCAACTTAGATTATTTATTCTAATGGTTCAGGCAAACATCATGATCACTTATCACTATTTAAAAGGGAATTTCCCATGTTGCTCTGGCCAACATTCCTTCCAGCAAAATCATACCAACTGTTTGTGTATCAGGTTGCAGTTATTTTGCAGTAGGATTTGCCTATGTAATAATCATGGCACTTAATTTGTTACAAAAGTGCAAGATTACTTTCTCATTTTTAGAAAATGAACATAAATGTATGTAGTTGCATCTCCCTGCACTTATTTAATTGTCTCCACAAAGGAACTTGCAAATATTTATCCTCTTCTTTCTCAAAAGACCATTTTGCCTTGTCTATGAGTCTTTAAAATTATATTCAATTAAAAACATTTTAATCCTCGACAGAAAGATAAAGCTCTCAACGGGGTTAAATTGTGAGAGCACGTTGTACAAGTTTGGGCGTATTTTCACAGAAATTGTAGATTAAGGGACAATTTTGGTTGAAGAACTGAAGGAAAATAGAAGTTCAAAAGGACATAAATATAAATTTTAGGAGTGGTTTCAGGAAGCAGTGTTGTACATAAGACGTCACAAAAAGATGGGATTCACTGCATCTGAAGGTACGCATGTTTGTTCAAATGGAATTAATAAGACTTGAGACTGTCAGCTCCATATCTCAGTGTGATAACACAACAAAATTAAGATATGCATCAAACATTATTCCATTGAAAGGCCAAGGATTGTGCGATTGAATGGCATTTGCAAGTGTTCATATAACTGGGTTGATCTGTATCGATGATTGCTTGGTTGGTATTCCTTGGTGTGAATCTCTACAAGTGCTGGACTCTCATACGGTGACCTACCATCCTCAAATAGGGGGACAAAATCTGCTTTATAAGTTTACAAGTTCATACACATAGAGTTTCTCCTTTTGTAAAAATAAATAGCACTACATCTATTGCCCTCTATTGTTCTGGAAATGATAGTCACTTCACCATCTCCAGAACATTTTGTTCTGCTTAAGGATAATCATATAGAAACTGTTATAAACTGACTTTACCACAAAGGAACAGTGGTGGAAAATAGTTGGGAAAACATCACACTGGCTAAACAGTTGAGGAAGCTTAATCCTACAGCAAAGCTAACCCGACGATTCTATCAATCACAAGTTATAGAAATCCATGAGATCACAAATTATGTTCAGACCAATCCCACTTACATTCGCAATAAATGCATCATTGTTAAAATAAAAGCAAAACGATGGGTTAGAAGATATGATCTCCGTTAACAATTTATCTTCTTTTGTTCTTGCACGGAATATTTTGAAAGACCATAAGCCTCATATTAGGCAAAGCAGATCTCACCAATCTGACGAAGAACAGTGTTGCCAGTTGGAAGGGATGTAACAGAATTGCTAGTGTTATACCTGCTCTGAGCAATAGCACATGGTATAAATGCATTAATGAAAGCGTTATATGGCTTCATGTCCGGCTTTTAGGACATAATATTCAGATTTGTGTATTTTTGTAGAAGAATGAGAAAATATGGAAACATCAAAGTGTATTATACCCATCCCTGCTGGCATTAGAAAAAAAAAGTAATTGTGTTGGAAGAACACACGGGAAGCTTGATGCGTACAAGCTTCCCACAGTAGAGAAGCCTTTCTATTCCAAATTCTCAAATGCGTTCTCTCAGAGCAATTCATCGACACTCCTCGTGCTATGAAACAATAGCCTACTCGCCAGATGTTTTACTGCAAAACCACGCCTTTTAAATTCTCCCCCAAATTCCTATATCACTAACGATGTCCTTTGCAAAACAGGAAATCCTGACAAAATGTAATGCAAACACGCCGAATGGTTTGCTTCTTTCAACCGTCGCTTTAAAGTATTTGCATTCAATTGTTAAAAGGCAGCAAAAAAAATGCTGTTTAAAAAATAATAATTATAAACTCACTCACCTCTCTTTGAAAAGGTTAAATACGCATATGGATTAGTGCATTCTGGATATTTTGTTGACCTGAAAGTCAGCTGCTGTCACGCTCGGCTATTGCATGCCTTCGCCCTGTTTGGTAATCCAGAGAAGCTGTGCTGTGGGCAGCTGCGAACCAGCTTTGCTGCATGACATCAAGTGGGATTCAACCACTCCAGCAGACGCTGGGGTTCTCCTCCGCTCTCACACATACAATACCACCCTTTGTGGCCCCCATCTGACAAAGCTACCGCGGGTGTGAGGCTGAATTCTCCTTTTCATTCCCTTCTGTCCGTTCATTTTTTACCCCCTCTCCCCTGCTTTTACAACGCTGCGATGTTTCCAATTGCTCTTCGCAAGGACCGTTCTCTTTTGCTAATGCGACCGGCCGTGTGGAATTCTCACACTTTGTTGGGGGAATAAAGGATGGTTGCCAAGAAGGGAGAGAGCGTGTGGCAGGAAATCCACGAAACGATTCTCAGACTCAAACAACTGATTAATTCACTTCATCTGGGCAGTTTAACGAATTAACACCTCTCCTGTCTGTTTGCCCATTATGATATATCAACATGCCGACTTTCTAGAACGGAACCTGTGTGAAACATGCAGATTTTCGTCCCAATTTTACAATATAATTGACCAATGTTATCCCCATTGAAAATCCCGTTCCAGTTGATATTTCGTGGTGACGTTAAAGTCACCAGTGAAATGTTCATTAGGTCTAGGATTTCTCTACAGATGCTGTCAAACCCACTGGGTTACTCCAGCAATTTGTACTTTGCTCAAGATTACAGCATCTGCAGTCTCCTGTGTCTCCATTTTAATACTCCACTGCAAAATGTCCTCAGTGTAAGCCCACTTGGAAAACGCTCCCCTCTCTCTGAAGGGAGTTATGTGCGACTCTCTCTCACTGACGCCCCTCAATGATTCCTGCTGCGCTCCCGTTGTTCCATCAGTCTGATGAAGGGTCCCTACTTGAAAGGTCACCTGTCCATTTCCTCCACACATGCTGCCTGGCCTGTTGAGTTACTCCAGCACGTTGTGTTTTGCTCGATACCAGCGTCTGCAGTTCCTTCTGTCTCTAAGGCAGTCAAAAAAAAATGCTGGAGAAACTCAGCCGGTGGGGCAGTATATATGGAACCAAATACAATTGGTAAGAACCCCAAGATATGATGAAACCCGAGGGTATCAAGTGAGCACCTGACTTCCCTGTGGTGTCAGTTTCCACAAAGTCCATGGAGCATAGGGACTGAGGAGTTAGAGCAAGATTATTGGACCGCCAAAGCTTAAGGGCAAAATGCTACACTGTTCCCCCATTGCTTATGCTGTGAGATTATCTTGCCCTTTTCCATTGTCTAATAATAATAATAATAAACTTTATTGTCATTGTAAATACATACAATGAAATTTCAGGCGCATTGCCCGAACAGAGCTCCAACGTATCAGATAAATAATAACGAATAACAAAAACGGCATGAAAACCAAGTCAAGTCAGAATGTGCAATATTTCACAGTATAGTGTTGTGGCAGTACAAAATATTGGCTATGGGGGCTGTGTATTCAGTGCAGAGTGGTGATGGCCTTGGGGTAGAAACTGGTTGTTAATCTTGTGGTGTGTGATTTAATCGACCTGTAATGCTTTCCTGAGGGCTGAAGGGCAAATAAGTGATGTGCGGGATGAGATGAGTCCTTCAGTGTGCGTGATGAACTTCGAGATTGGTGGGGCAAAATTCTGGCTCTCTGCTTTCCTAAATCCCATTAATAAAGTCGAGTTGTCTGGTTAATCGTTGATGTACCTCAGAAGATTATTGATCTACCTGTTTCAAGTTTATGCTGAATAGCAGAAGAAATGTTACAGTCATGGGTGAAGTTATTTTATTGGCACATGTACCTACATACAATGAAATGTTTTGTTTTACAGACAATCCAAAGAAATCATACCATAGAAACAGGGACTGCAGATGTTGGTTTACACAAAAGGACATATAGTGCTGAAGTAACTCTGCTGGGCTAGGCAGCATCTCTGAACAACATGGATAGGTGACATTTCTGGTCGGGACCTGTCGGAAGAAGGATCCCAACCCGAAATGTCACCTATCCATGTTCTCCAGAGATGCTGCCTGACCGGCTGAGTTACTCCAGCATTTTGAGCCAAATCATAGCACATCTCACTGGTGGCCAAGTGACAGCAGAGTGAGAATTTCAGCTCAAGTTGTTTAGTATAACATATGAGTTCAAGATTCAAGAGAGTTTATTGTCATGTCCCAGATAGGACAATGAAATTCTTGCTTTGCTTCAGCACAACAGAATGTTGTAGGCATAAATAAATACAGAACAGATCAGTGTGTCCATATACCATTGAATATATATACACACACACACACACATAAATAACCAGATAAAGTGCAATAGGCTATTAAAGCTCAGCTTTTTGTTTGAGTTGAGTTTAATAGTCTGATGGCTGTGGGGAAGCAGGTGTTCCTGAACCTGGATGTTGCAGATTCAGGCTCCTGTACCTTCTACCTGAAGGCAGCGGAGAGATGAGTGTGTGGCCAGGATGATGTGGGTACTTGATGATGCTGCCAGCCTTTTTGAGGCAGTGACTGCAATAGATCCCCTCGATGGTAGGGAGGTCAGAGCCGGTGATGGACTGGGCAGTGTTTACAACTTTTTGCAGTCTTTTCCGCTCCTGGGCGCTCAAGTTGCCGAACCAAGCCACGATGCAACCGGTCAGCATGCTCTCTACTGTGCACCTGTAGAAGTTCAAGAAAGTCCTCCATGACAAACCGACTCTCCGTAATCTTCTCAGGAAGTAGAGGCGCTGATGTGCTTTCTTTATAATAGCATCAGTGTTCTGGGACCAGGAGAGATCTTCTGAGATATGCACGCCCAGGAATTTGAAGCTCTTGACCCTTTCCACCATTGACCCGTTGATATAAACGGGACTGTGGGTCCCCATCCTACTCCTTCCAAAGTCCACAATCAGTTCCTTGGTGTTGAGAGCCAGGTTATTGTGCTGGCAACATTTGGTCAATCGGTCGATCTCAATTCTATACTCTGACACGTCTCCATCAGTGATACGTCCCACAACGGTGGTGTTGTCGGCGAACTTGATGTCAATCATACATAACTAAGAGAACATAACAATTGAGTAGATTTCTTCTGATGCAGTATGGAAAGAGTTGCAACATTTCCAGCATCATCTCGCAGCTTTAAAGTATTGAGCTCTCTAAAATATTGAGTTGTAACTTGGCCTTAAAGGCCCATTGTTCTGGCAGCGGCACTGGGCAAGTAATGTAGGGGTCGGCATGATTGTGTAATACTACTGGTGATGAGATGAGATGTGGCAGATATTCTAGTATATACTATTCCTCCTCACCAAGTTTCTTGGCTCCTGGCTGTGGGAACAGAAATACAGTAAACTCTCATTTTTACGGACATCTTTATAACGGATTTCGGTGATAGCGGACAGCCCGACCGAACTTCACCGCCTGGCCAGAATTCCAATGCCACCCCCAGCGACTTCCTTGGCCACCCCTGCCAACATCACCCCCTGGCCCACACTGCTTCCTTGGCCACCCCTGCTGACACTGCCTGTATTGCTCTAATGAGATCATGGAGCTTTGTCGCTTAAGGCTGGTAAAGGGCCTGTCCCATGATGCGAGTTCACCCAATAGCTCTCCCAAGTTAAAAAAAAATAATCAAACTCTTGGTACACCATCACGAGTATTTTTTTACTCTTGGAAATTTTTCACACTGTTGAAAAAACTTCACGAGTTTCCTCGTTTTCCGGAGTACCTGCTGTTAGCATTACAAGCCGCTACGAGACATCCACGAGCTCCGACGTACCCGCTACGTACATTCTACGTACTAACCACGAGTTTGATTTTTTTTTAAAACTCGGGAGAGCTCTTGGGTAAACTTGCATCGTAGGACAGGGCCTTAAGGCTTTGCTTTAATGTTTCGGCTGAAAAAAGGCACCTTTGTCAAGTGCAGTTCTTGCACAGCCTGAATTATACCGTTGGGTCCCTACACATGAAATGCCATATATCACTGGTTACTGGGGCCAATCGACAGTAACAGACACCATGGTTCATTATAATGAGGGTTTACATTGTTTTTTTGCTGAAAGGAGATGCTGGGATTTGATGTGCAACCCAATGGGCTCAAGGTTGTGAATATGATCTTCAAGTTCTGAAGACTGAGTGAAGTGATTTCAAGGCCGGGTCAAAGTTGTGAATGGCCTCCAGTTTAAATTCCATTTGGAATATTTTGGAGGACCAAGAACCAAGACGAACATTCGAAAGGATACAGTTTTCCATCCTCTGGCACGGCAAGGCCCGGAATGAAAGTGAGACATCTATGCTGACATATTCATAACCACCTTCAGTTAGAAGTACCGTGGAGGAGATATATCTGAGGACCCACCATCACAGATGCCAGCTGATTCAATTCACTTCACTTGATTTTAGTTTAGTTTAGAGATACAGGCCCTTTGGCTCACCGAGTCCGTGCTGACCAGCAATCCCTATGCATTAACACTATCCTGCACACACTAGGGACAATTTACACCTATGCCAAGCCAATTAACCCACAAACTTGTACGTCTTTGGAGTGTGGGAGGAAACTGAAGATCTTAGAGAAAACCCATGCAGGTCACGGGGAGAACATACAAACTCTGGTCAGACAGCACCCGTAGTTGGGTTCGAACCCGGATCACCGATGCTGCAAGAGCTGTAAGGCAGCAACTCTACTGCTGCGCCACCGTGCCCCCCCCCCCCCCCCCCCTTGATATCAAGAAGTGGCTGAGCTCACTGGATACAAGAAGGACAACGAGTCTTAACAGCACAGCTGGAGTATCAGATCCAGCCACTCATTTAGACAAACTGAACCAATATAACCTGAACACAGAACACAGGATTATATAACCAATATAACCTGAACACAGATCATTGCATGATTATCAGGATAATTAATACTCTTATCCAAAAAACACAGGATTAACCCAAACCAGTCAATCATCATCACATTAGTTTACACTTCACTATCATAAAAGCTTTGGAAGGTATATCGGACAGTTCTGTTAGATGACATGTACTTAACAATAACATGTCTACTGATCTCCGTTTGGAATCTGTCCGGGACATTTGGCTCAGGACATTACTAACTTCTTGTCCTAAAGGTAGGCCAAGAGCTGAATTTCAGGATGAGGTGAAAGTGAGTGCCTTGGCTTTGAACAAGTATTTGACTTAGTATAGCACCAAGGAGTCTTATTGTGTAAATACTCTTCTAAAGATAGTCTAGTTCAGTAAAAAAACAACTAAACTTTATTTTTAGATTGAACAGCAAATTCCCCTATACAACACCTAAACCACCGCGGGTTCGATCCTTGTCTCTGCCTGGCCAAGCCCTTCAGCCTCGTGCAAACAGACACATTCCAAAAGGATACGCAGTCCCAAGCGCTCCTCCAGAAGATCGATATCGATCTAAAATGGGGCTACCTTTTATAGGTCCACAAACCTTGAGGGGCCGAATTACATGGGGGTGATCTCTTTACAGTCCAATCAAACATATTAATTACATCAATACATTATTGACAGTTCCCCAAACCAATTACAGAGTCTTCCATACAATGTTTCTGGTAGAAGTTTCTGGAGGGAAGCTAAGTAACTGAATATTGCAACATTTATCCTGGTACTCAAAACAATCACACAGATTCACACAGAGAGTGGTGAATCTCTGGAACTCTCTGCCACAGAGGGTAGTTGAGGCCAGTTCATTGGCTATATTTAAGAGGGAGTTAGATGTGGCCCTTGTGGCTAAGGGGATCAGGGGGTATGGAGAGAAGGCAGGTACGGGATACTGAGTTGGATGATCAGCCATGATCATATTGAATAGCGGTGCAGCCTCGAAGGGCCGAATGGCCTACTCCTGCACCTAATTTCTATGTAATCCTGCCATGGCTTAACACTTTGGCCAATCAACAAACAGCAGGGTAACTGTATTGCAACATTATTTACATTATTTACAATTCCTTTGCAGCAATCCAATCATATCAATGTATTTAAGTTTATTTACAGAGTTTAAAACATATTATCAATTAAGGGGAAATGAGGAGAACACCTGGATCTTTCACCATCCTGAATATCAATCTGAGCCTCAAACTGGTCAGCACCATCCACAGCCTGTAAATTTCCACTGACAAAGGTTAAGCAATTCTGACAAATGCCGGGATCTTACATTTTATCGTATCTTTAATTTGGTCAACATTTGAAGTTGAAGCCAACGACAATAAGAATGAAAATAATTCCCTCCTGTTCAAGGCATAAGTGGCACAATGGAAATGTTATGAATGATGGAAGGCAGTCAACCCAATGTGTATCTTTAGGTTTGTCAGGGCAGTTTTTCAAACCCAATTTCTTTCAACTAATTCATTGTTGATCTTTACTTTGTCATAAAAAGATGCAACTCACTGGCTGAGAAGTATATCCTCTGTTCTTATTTATCAAATATGTAAAATTTCAAAACTCCCCTACAAATAATAGCTTCATCTCGTGGACTGAGGCCATTTAATAATGCAACTCAACACCATCATTTCAGGGAAAATGTTACCAATTAGGAATGACAGCGTTCTCCATTGTCAGAGTGAGGCCACAAGCAAATTGGGGGAACAGCACTACAATCCAGTAGTATTAATATTGATTTCTCTAACTTTGTGGCAGCACCCGGTGGTTGTGCCACTTGCTACACGAACTCTCAGCAGTCGGGGGTAGGGTCACGTGACTGGGCAATGGCAGGGAGGAGTAGTCACGGGGTATAGGGTGTGTCGTGGTATATATAACAAACCCCGGGACAAACCCCTCTCTCTCGCTCTTCCTCTCTCTTCGTGAGAGTGTCCTGCCACCTCAGCAGGAGCGGAGCTCGAGCCCATGAGGCAACAGCCTCTCAGCAACAACAATGACTATTATGTTAGAGTGCTAAACGTGCATGTATACCTAAACTACAATGCTTGAATTACCTCTTTCACCATCCCTTCCTCACCCTAGTCGTCCTGCTCCTTCATTGTTCATATCCTTTTGTTATCATCTCCTCTAATCACCACTGTAGGCTCCTTGGCCATCAGTGCCGGGTTTTATGTGTTCTGTACCTTTTCATAATTCTCCCCCGACGTTCATTCCGACTCGAAATGTCACCTATTCCATTTTTCCTGAGGTAGACATTAGACAATGGGTGCAGGAGTCCGCTCAGCCAGCGCCACCATTCAATGTGATTTTACTTCGGAGTCACGTGAGTGCAGGACAGAGAGCAACGAGGGACCAGTGCTGTAAGTACCGGGGGTACACAGGAGAAGCTCAGCGGGTGCAGCGGCATCTATGGAGCAAAGGAAGTGGGGACGTTTTCGGGCCGAAACCCTTCTTCAGACGGTAAGTACCGGGGTTGGTCCGAGGGGTCCCTACAAGCAGCCGGGAGTGGCCAGGGCTGATGGAACAGCCGGTTTTACCGACTGCGGAACTGCCGCTAGGGACCAGTCCCGTGAAACACCGGGGTCGGTCCGAGCGGTTCGAACACGACACGCAGGGAACGACGTTCACCAGCGGGAGAATTTGAAAGTCGGGAACAGCAGGTAAGAGACTCTGCGTTCCTTCCACTTACCTTTTAGGTGCAGACATGGACCGGGTCCATGAAGGCTGCAGAAAGCTGGCGGGGGAGAACCGCGGAGTGTGGGCAGCCGGCAGGAGCAGCAACGGCACACCGATTTCCGAAGAGGAAAACACCTGTGCCCGACTTCGCTCCCGCACCGGGGAAAAATTCACTTCTCGGCCGGGCGGGCAGCAAAGCAAAGACGCAAGTACAAAGTATGCCAGTCTCAAGCGAGTCTGGTTTGGAGCAGCGCTAGCGGCCAGCGCCGAGGCTCACAGAACTGAGGACATTGGAGTGGGGTTGACCGGCTGCAAACGACCGCGAGGGACCAGTACCGTGAGTACCGGGGTCGGTCCCAGCGGTTTAAGTTTACAGACAGCGGGAGCGTCCAGAACTGAGGGTATTGGAGTGGGGTTGACCGGCTGCAACGACCGCGAGGGACCAGTACCGTGAGTACTGGGGTCGGTCCCAGTGGTCTGGGATAAACGAGCAGCCAGGAGCGCTGAGAGCGTTGTAGCCGGTTTTGACCGGCTATACTGCAAAATCCCGACGAATCGGGTACAACCCCACGGACCCCATTGAATTGAGTGGCGGTGCAGGCTCGAGGGGCTGAGTGGCCTGCTCCTGCACCTAATTTCTATGTAATTTCTATGTTTTTTCATAAAAATCTGTTTGTTAATCCTTTGGTTAAAGTATTAGATGGGTCCAGGGCGCCGGAAGTACGGAGACGGCGTGGACCCGCTAGCCCACGCTGGAGGAAGCCGGTACGAGTGGCTGCAGCATGACAGCAGCCAGCACAGGTGCCTGTGAGTACCGGGACCGTGTGGAGAGGTGGACCTACATACAAGACCGGTGCGGTCAGCGGTGGGGCGAGGGAAACCCGCAAACCAGTGCCCATGTGTACGGGGGACGGAAACAGCGGGGGAAAAAAGGAGCTCCTTCACAGTAGCAGTCACATGGATGTGGAGACTAGCCACAGTGGGCAGGAGGTAAGCCCCACATGGGTACCCCGTGCGGGACCCCTAGAGATCTCTAACTCTATAAAAAAAGAGTAGGCAGGACCCTGATGGGCCAGAGCCTGGTAATACAGCGTCCCATGATCCTAAAACAGCAGGGACTCTGCTGGACATGGTGGCTGATTACTTTAAACCAAGCCAAACAGGGGTAGACTTGGATCCCAGGATGGCAATAGTATTAACTATATGTCTGGCCACAAACTCCAACAAGAAATATTTACAGAGACTGGCCAGACATCTGCCACCTGGCAACTGTGAGGCATTACAGGTGCCCAGTGTAAACCAATGCATTTGGCAGCATATGGGGAGGAACATCAGGAACCAGGACCTCAAGATCCAGAAAACTTTAAAGGGACTGACGGCAGGGATCACAGCATACACCCGCACCCTGGACAAAACAGAGCTAACCAAAGACCATCAAGACGCACTAGCTCTGTTTTGCAATGTGCAATATGAGCTGAACTACATGCGGAAGGCTGCCATTCAGCCAGCACTGGACCCCTAATATGCTACCATTTGCAAACAAAGAACCGCAAATACCTCAACCCTTTTGTTTGGACAAGACTTGACCGCACAAGTCAAAAAACTGGATGACGAAGCCAAGACACTGGGGCTCATTAAGGCCAGCGCAAAGGCCTATTTTGGAGCACGATACCAGCCACATGCAAGACCATAAAAATGTGGCTCATACCAGTGGCAGTGCCAGAAATCAATATTACCCGCAGCAGCCTTTTTTAGGGTATGGCCAGGGACGGCCACCCTGGAAGATGCGGAAGCCTCAACCTCCCACACAACCCCGAACAAGAGATATCAAACCAGAACCCCCCTTTTCAAAAAACCAAGGAAATAACACAACCACCAGTAACCATGGAGGTAGGTGGGTGTGGTTCTTCTGTAAAAAAGGAACCCACGACGGTGGGGGGGAGGTTGCAATACTACAGTTATGAATGGTGTAAAATCACTACAGACTCATATATTCTAAGCAGTATTCAGGGTTATCTGATAGAATTTACTTATCCCAATAACCCCCCAGTACAACATACACCAGAAAGGCATTTTGTCCTTACAAAAACCGAACAATCTAAAGCCCACATGGTGCTACAAAGATTGTACACAAAAGGTGTGATTGAGCATACTATTCATGAAAAATTAGAATTTGTATCAAAAATATTTATTAAAAATAAAAAAGATGGGGGTTGCAGGATTATCATTGACCTTTCAACCCTAAACACATTCGTTCAATATGTTCATTTCAAGATGGATTACTGCTAAGAATTAGTGTCAGCTGGGTTTTCTATATGACAGGCATTGACTCAAAAGATGCATACTATACAGTACCCATCAGAGGGGATCACGGACGGTATTTGAAATTTAACTGGATGGGGGACCTTTGGCAATATAGAGCTTTACCGAAGGGGCAAACATCAGCCCCAGAAGATTTACTAAAATTCTAAAACCAGCTTGGCATTGTTACATAAACAAAGCCATAGGGTAATGCATTTCCCCCGTTCTGCCTCATCAATCGGGTACTAAGGAAAATTCAACAAGACTCGGCATCTGGGATTCTCATAGTACCCGATTGGCCTACTCAACCGTGGTATTCGGTCATACAGGGGATGGTGTTAGAACCATGTTCCCTTATGGACATAGCCAAATTTATTAATTCATCCAGTGACTGGGGGCAGTCATCAATGCCATAAGACTAGGGATTTGTTGATTTGTAGAGTCTGAAAGACCCACTACACGGCATGGGGCTGTCAGACAGGACGATGAATCTCATCTCATCTGCACAAAGACTGTCAACACGGAAGCAGTACCTTGGACACATCAAGAAATGGGGCATATACTGCTTGGACAACTACCTCGACCAAAAGGCCAAGAACATTCTGGCCGTATTGGAATTTTAACAAGCCTCCATTATGATAATCGATTGGGCTACAGTGCCATCAATAGTGCCAGAAGTGCACTCTCCAATTACCTATCACAAGGAACGGAGCGGCACACGGTGGGAACACACCCCCTGGTAACAAAACTCATGAGGGGCATATTCAATGCAAATCCCCCTAAAACCAGGTACTCCAAAATTTGGGAGGTGGGTGTCGTTCTAAACATGCTGAGGAGCTGGTCGCCCATAACAGCATTGTCACTTCAGAAACGGACCATGAAGATGGTTATGCTCATGGCGTTAGTTACCGCACAACGAGTCCAGTCATTAAGCAAACTGAGCCTGGACTCCCTGATCATCTCACCCGAGAAACTGGTGTTTGTCATACAGGATTTAATAAAACAAAACAGACCAGGTTCATCGGGTCAAGTGATTGAATTTATGGCATATCCATATGACGAACGACTGTGTATATATAGCAAGACACATCCAATTATACATAGAATATACTAAGAGCATTCGAGGTCAGGAAATGGCGTTGTTAATCTCTTACAAGAAACCGCACAAAAGGGTCACGACCCAAACTATATCAAGGTGGCTCAAATATGTCCTAAAGATGGCAGGAATAGACACTAATGTTTTTAAATCTCATTCCACCACGGCTGCAGCAACATCCGCAGCAAAAATTCTAGAGGTACCCTCAGACCAAATCCTCAGAGTGGCAGGATTGTCATCCGAAAGGACTTTTCAAAGGTTTTATAATAAACCAGTTTTGGAGCCATCATCGTGTTTGGAAACCATTTTACGTTCAACAATATAATTTGCCCGAAAGGTTACAGGGCTATGATTTTCAATTAATAAATTTATTTTTTCGTTATACCACACAACTCTTTGTATAAAAATTACTAATGATGCTCTCTCCCAATACCCAAGGCAGTTGTGAAGCATGGACTCGTTCCACGGCATGAGGTCACAGAGCTTTGAAATCTTCACATAGTCACTCACGTGACTCCGAAGTAAAGTAGTAAGATTAAACGAGAACTTACCAGTTTGAAGTTTGATCTGTATTTAATGAGGAGGAACGTTGAGGGAATATGTGCCCTCCGCTCCCACCCTCCTATGATCATATCAAAAACTGGTATCTCTTTGATAATCTTACTATGTTAGGTCATTATAGGTTTCTGTGACCTCACACCGCTGCTTTGAAGAACGACACGCATGCGTTGGAAGCGGGTTCTTCGCGTATTCCCTCAACGTTCCTCCTCATAAAATACAGATCAAACTTCAAACTGGTAAGTTCTCGTTTAATCTTACTATCATGGCTGATCATCCCCAATCAGTACCCCATTTCTGCTTTCTCCCCATATCCCCTGACTCTTTAAGAGCCCTTTAAGCCCTATCTTTAAGAGCCCTATTAAGCTCTCTCTTGAAAGTATCAACAGAACTGACCTTCACTGCCCTCTGAGGCTGAGAATTCCACAGACTCACAACTCTCTGTGTGAAATGTGGTTCATCATCTCTGTTCTAAATGGCTTACCCCTTATTCTTAAACTGTGGCCCCTACTTCTGGACCCCATTGGGAACATGTTCCCTGCCTCTAGCGTGTCCAAACCCTTAATAATCATACATGTTTCAATAAGATACCCTCTCATCCTTCGAAACACCAGTATACAAGCCCAGCTGCATCATTCTCTCAGCATATGACAGTCCCGCCATCCTGGGAATGAACCTTGTAAACCTACGCTGCACTCCCTCAATAGCAAGAATGTCCTTCCTCAAATTAGGGCATGAAAACTGCACACAATATTCCAGGTGGGGTCTCACTAGGACCCTATACAACTGCAGAAGGACCTCTTTGCTCCTATACTCAACTCCTCTTGTTATGAAGGCCAACATGCCATTGCTTTCTTCACTGCCTGCTGTACCTGCATACTTACTTTCATTGACTGATGGACAAGGACCCCCAGATAGAAACATAGAAACATAGAAATTAGGTGCAGGAGTAGGCCATTCGGCCCTTCGAGCCTGCACCGCCATTCAATATGATCATGGCTGATCATCCAACTCAGTATCCCGTACCTGCCTTCTCTCCATACCCCCTGATCCCCTTAGCCACAAGGGCCACATCTAACTCCCTCTTAAATATAGCCAATGAACTGGCCTCAACTACCCTCTGTGGCAGAGAGTTCCAGAGATTCACCACTCTCTGTGTGAAAAAAGTTCTTCTCATCTCGGTTTTAAAGGATTTTCCCCTTATCCTTAAGCTGTGACCCCTTGTCCTGGACTTCCCTAACATCGGGAACAATCTTCCTGCATCTAGCCTGTCCAACCCCTTAAGAATTTTGTAAGTTTCTATAAGATCCCCTCTCAATCTCCTAAATTCTAGAGAGTATAAACCAAGTCTATCCAGTCTTTCTTCATAAGACAGCCCTGACATCCCAGGAATCAGTCTGGTGAACCTTCTCTGCACTCCCTCTATGGCAATAATGTCCTTCCTCAGATTTGGAGACCAAAACTGTACGCAACACCCCAGGTGTGGTCTCACCAAGACCCTGTACAACTGCAGTAGAACCTCCCTGCTCCTATACTCAAATCCTTTTGCAATTAAAGCTAACATACCATTCGCTTACTTTACTGCCTGCTGCACCTGCATGCCTACCTTCAATGACTGGTGTACCATGACACCCAGGTCTCGCTGCATCTCCCCCTTTCCCAATCGGCCACCATTTAGATAATAGTCTGCTTTCCCGTTTTTTCCACCAAAATGGATAACCTCACATTTATCCACATTATACTGCATCTGCCAAACATTTGCCCAGTCACCCAGACTATCCAAGCCATCTTGCAGTCTCCTAGCATCCTCCTCACAGCTAACACTGCCCCCCAGCTTAGTGTCATCCGCAAACTTGGAGATATTGCCTTCAATTCCCTCATCCAGATCATTAATATATATTGTAAATAGGTTTGGTCCCAGCACTGAGCCTTGCGGTACCCCACTAGTCACTGCCTGCCAGTGTGAAAAGGATCCGTTTACTCCTACTCTTTGCTTCCTGTTTGCCAGCCAGTTCTCTATCCACATCAATACTGAACCCCCAATGCCTTGTGCTTTAAGTTTGTATACTAATCTCTTATGTGGGACCTTGTCGAAAGCCTTCTGGAAGTCCAGATACACCACATCCACTGGTTCTCCCTTATCCACGCTACTAGTTACATCCTCGAAAAATTCTATAAGATTCGTCAGACATGATTTACGTTTCGTAAATCCATGCTGACTTTGTCCAATGATTTCACCACTCTCCAAATGTGCTGCTATCCCATCTTTAATAACTGACTCTAGCAGTTTCCCCACTACCGATGTTAGACTAACTGGTCTGTAATTCCCCATTTTCTCTCTCCCTCCCTTCTTAAAAAGTGGGGTTACGTTTGCTACCCGCCAATCTTCAGGAACTACTCCAGAATCTAAAGAGTTTTGAAAGATTATTACTAATGCATCCACTATTTCTGGAGCTACTTCCTTAAGTACTCTGGGATGCAGTCTATCTGGCCCTGGGGATTTATCGGCCTTTAATCCATTCTTTTTACCCAACACCATTTCCCGGCTAACCTGGATTTCACTCAATTCCTCCAACTCCTTTGACCCGCGGTCCCCTGCTATTTCCGGCAAATTATTTATGTCTTCCTTAGTGAAGACGGAACCAAAGTAGTTATTCAATTGGTCCGCCATATCCTTGTTCCCCATGATCAACTCACCTGTTTCTGACTGCAAGGGACCTACATTTGTTTTAACTAATCTCTTTCTTTTCACATATCTATAAAAACTTTTGCAGTCAGTTTTTATGTTCCCTGCCAGTTTTCTTTCATAATCTATTTTCCCTTTCCTAATTAAGCCCTTTGTCCTCCTCTGCTGGTCTTTGAATTTCTCCCTGTCCTCCGGTATGCTGCTTTTTCTGGCTAATTTGTACGCATCATCCCTGATTTCCCTTGTTATCCATGGTTGTACTTCCCGTTGTACTTCCCCTTATCCCAACTTGACACCATTTAGATAATAATCTGCCTTCCCGTTTTTTTATACCAAAGTGGATAACCTCATATTTATCCACATCAAACTGCATCTGACATGCATATGCCCACACACCCAACCTGTCCAAGTTACCCTGCATTCTCATAACATCCTCCTCACAGTTCACACTGCCACCCAGCTTTGTGTTATCTGCAAATTTGCTAATGTTACTTTGAATCACTTCATAGAAACATAGAAATTAGGTGCAGGAGTAGGCCATTCGGCCCTTCGAGCCTGCACCGCCATTCAATATGATCAAGGCTGATCATCCAACTCACTATCCCGTACCTGCCTTCTCTCCATACCCTCTGATCCCCTTAGCCACAAGGGCCACATCTAACTCCCTCTTAAATATAGCCAATGAACTGGCCTCGACTACCCGCTGTGGCAGAGAGTTCCAGAGATTCACCACTCTCTGTGTGAAAAAAGTTCTTCTCATCTCGGTTTTAAAGGATTTCCCCCTTATCCTTAAGCTGTGTCCTGGACTTCCCCAACATCGGGAGCAATCTTCCTGCATCTAGCCTGTCCAACCCCTTAAGAATTTTGTAAGTTTCTATAAGATCCCCTCTCAATCTCCTAAATTCTAGAGAGTATAAACCAAGTCCATCCAGTCTTTCTTCATAAGACAGTCCTGACATCCCAGGAATCAGTCTGGTGAACCTTCTCTGCACTCCCTCTATGGCAATAATGTCCTTCCTCAGATTTGGAGACCAAAACTGTACACAATACTCCAGGTGTGGTCTCACCAAGACCCTGTACAACTGCAGTAGAACCTCCCTGCTCCTATACTCAAATCCTTTTGCTATGAAAGCTAACATACCATTCGCTTTCTTCATTTAAATCAATGATGTATATTGTAAATAGCTGCGGTCCCGGCACCGAGCCTTGCAGTACCCCACTGGTCACTGTCTGCCATTCTGAAAGGGACCTGTTAATCCCTACTCATTCTTTCCTATCTGCCAACCAATTTTCTATCCATGTCAGCACTCTACCCCCAATACCACGTGCCCTAATTTTGCCACTAATCTACTATTTGGGACCTTATCAGATGCTTTCTGAAAGTCCAGGTACACTACATCTCTCCCTTGTCCATTTTCCTAGTTACATCCTCAAAAAATTCCAGAAGATTGGTCATGCATGATTACCCCTTCGTTAATCCATGCTTACTCGGACCGGTCCTGTTACTGCTTTCCAAATGTGCCGCTATTTCATCTTTTATGATTGACTCCAGCATCTTCCCCACCACCGATGTCAGGCTAACTGGTCTATAATTCCCTGTTTTCTCTGTCCCGCCTTTCTTAAAAAGTGGAATAACATTAGCTATCCTCCAATTCACAGGAGCTGACCCTCAATCTATAGAACACTGGAAAATTATGAGCGCATGACAAATATAAATACAATATCAACAGCATGCTTCTATAGCTTATACACCTGACGGAATTTGAAAAGTCTTTCCAGAATAAGATTAGCACTTAATTATGGTATTATAGTGTTTTTTAAGGTTCTGAACACACAATCAATTTAAGATGAATATCTTAAGATAAATACGTCTCATGTAAAATTATTAGGACTATTCAAGTTGTCTTTAAATAGATTATATAAACAGGGAGTAAAATTTCATTCATGACATTTTCATTTTGGAGAAGACAACGTAATTATATTTGCATTTTTATTTAATTCAGAATT
This sequence comes from Leucoraja erinaceus, assembly GCF_028641065.1. Classification (NCBI taxonomy): domain Eukaryota; kingdom Metazoa; phylum Chordata; class Chondrichthyes; order Rajiformes; family Rajidae; genus Leucoraja; species Leucoraja erinaceus. The sequence goes on along the minus strand of NC_073380.1, from coordinate 69,012,099 downwards.
CAGCTGCAATCAAAGGTTTAATCAGGGCACGTTTTCTATTTAATTCAGTGGTTAACATGGTTTAAATTCCTACCAATGCCATCTTCTGGTTAGTAAGACAATCTTTTAAAGGGCCACACATACTTGAATATTATGTTTGTCTTTCTAATATCACGGTGTATCTTTGTACAGTATTCAACAGATTATTTGATAAACATACTCAGTCCTGACAATGTAAATACTATTGAAGCATTTGTTAGAATAGTAAGATTAAACGAGAACTTCTAAGTTCGAAGTTTGATCTGTATTTTATGAGGATTACGATGAGGGATTACGTGAAGAACCCGTCTAGCACGCATGCACGACATACTTCAAAGCAGCGGTGTGGAATCACAGAAAGACACAATAATTGAAATAAACATAGTAAAGAATAGGAGAACTTAAATAATAATAATAATAATAATATATTTTATTGTCATTGCACATCAGTGCAACGAGATTTAGTATGCCGCTTCCAACCGATGTAAAAGAAAAGTAAAATAAATAAATAAGCTGCGTGACGTGACCATCCGAGGGAGACAGTCCAGGGGGGGGGGGGGCACTCAGCAGGGCCGGTTCAGAGCCGCTATAGCTCTGGGAATAAAGCTGTTTCTGACTCTGGAGGTTCGGGAGAAGGCCTTGTAACGTCTGCCGGAGGGAAGTAGTTCGAACAGTCCGTTACAAGGGTGTGAGGAGTCTTTATGGATGCTGACGGCCTTCCTGAGGCACCGTGTGTGGTAGATGCCCTCCAAGGCTGGTAGCTGTGTCCCAATAATCCTCTGCGCTCTGTGGACGACGCGCTAAAGAGGTCTCCTCTCCGCCTCCGTGCAGCTGAGATACCACACAGAGATCCATACGTTAATATGCTCTCTGTGGTGCAGCGGTAGATTCCAGTTGATCTCCATAATTGAGGGTGAGAGCGAAGGGCCCGTAATCCCTCATCGTAACTCCTCATAAAATACAGATCACACTTCGAACTGGTAAGTTCTCATTTAATCTTACTATTTTACTTCGGAGTCACGTGAGTGAAGATTATAAAGCTCTATGATTTCAAACCGTATAACAGTTCATACTTCACTCACTGCCGAAGTCATTCGAGGGAGGAAGTATGTTATCGTAATCAACCATGAATCTGTTTGTAAAAACAATAATGGTGTTTATTAAACAATAACAAAAATCAAATTGCTCCCCCAGGCTTAAATTATATATTTTCAGATTCTAATATTTTTTCTGCAAATGATGCAGGTTCTGCCAATGGCTTATTATAAAAAAACTGAAACGTTTTTTCCCCAGACCACCCCGCTGTAGCCAGGATGTGGTCCATAGGTACGTCCATTCTCTTAGCCACCAACGTGGATGCTGCCCTGGTGGAGTGAGATTTATACACGTTAGTATTTACACCAGCGGCTTTCAGCACCTGCTTGAGCCATCTTGAAATAGTTTGGCTCGTCACCCGACCATGAGGTTTCTTTTGGCTGACCCATAAGGCTTTTTCTCTCCCTCGGGGAATTCTTGTTGTGTCATTATAGTTCAATAAATGGGTCATGACATAACCGTGGTTCAGGTAGGTAAGCCCGGAATTCCATGACTGGGTTTGATGTTCCTGGTCTGCTCTGTTTGACCAGCCCTTGGATTGTAAATGAGACACGGTCTGGTGTTACAACTATGTTGTTCAATCGTAATAGATGAAGTGACTGGACTATTTGTGCTGAGACAAATGCCATCAGCATGACCGTCTTCAGAGTTAATTGTTCCAGGGTGAGGGACCTGGTTGATGACCATCCCCTAAGGTATGTCAGGACCACACTGACATACCAGATTTGGATGTACCTAGGTCTGAGGGGATTGGAGTTAAATATGCCTCTCATGAGCTTGATCACCAGCAGGTGGGATCCCATGGCCTGTTGTCCTGGTGCTTGAATTAAATAGGCTGACAGAGCACTTCTGGCCATTTTAATGGCACTGTAGCCGAGTCCTTCATTGTGGTGAAGGCCTGCCAGGAACTCCAGTACATTGGTTACAGTTGTGGTTGAGTATGTGGTTCCTGTGTCCAAACAGTATTTTTTCCACTTCTTGATGCTTGACAAGTATTGTTTCCTTGTGGATATGCAGTGGGATGCTGTCATTGTGTTGATGGTGTTTTCTGACAATCTCAGGCCCAGCAGAGGCCTTTTCAGAATCTGCAACCCAGGAGTTTAATTTTATCGTGGCATGGGTGGCTAATGCCTGGTACTGGGCGAGTTAGCAATTCTAGGCTACTGGGAAAAGTCATTGGGGTCTTGACGACCATGTCGAGGACCACTGGGAACCATGGCTGTGTAGGCCAGTCGGGTACTATCAAAATACCTGAAGCAGAGTCCATCTGTATTTTGCGTGATACCCGACTGATGAGGCAGAAGGGGGGAAAGGCATAAAATAAATAGTTTCCCCAGTCCAGCGCGAAGGCATCTATCGCTGCTGCCTCAGGGTCTGGTTCCCAAGTGACATACATTGGTACCTGGTGATTTAGTCTGGATGCAAAGAGATCGATATCTGGTGTGCCATATTGCTTTGTAATTTTAGCAAATGCTTTGGGATTTAACATCCATTCGGTGTTACCATTGAATTTGCGTGACCTGGTGTCTGCCACTGTATTTAGCTTACCTGGTGGGTAAGTTGCTGATAGCCAAATATGTCTGTCGACACACCATTGCCAGATTTTGTTGACCAATTTGTCACATGATATCGATTTTATGCTGCCCATATGGTTAATATAGGCCACCACCGTGGTGTTAACTATTTGTAAACGAACATGCAAGTGATGCATATTTGTTGAATATGCTTTTAAGCCATAAAATGCACCCAACATTTCCAGATAATTTTTGCCCAGTGTTTGTAGTAAAGATGACTAGATTAGTCCATCTACCACCTGTGCTGGATATAGTATTAGTTGCTCCCCAACCTTGAGCACTGGCATCTGTTTGAATAATTAACGTAGGGTTAATGATGATGATAGGGCTGGAACTATGCCAAATGTTCCCTATCCACCACTGTAACTCTGATATTGCTTCAGTGGGTAATTTCATGACTCGGTAAAAGTGACCTGCATGTCGTTTTAATGCCTGCACATTTGCTCTTTGTAAGTTTTTGATAGTGCAGAGGTCTAAATTGTGTAGCTGGAAATGCTGCTACCATTTTCCCAATTACTCTTGCCACTTGTCAAATGGTTGGTCGATTGTTGACCATTAAATTGTTACATGTTTGTGCCAATTCTGCTGCTTTGTCTTTTGGCAAGGTTACAGACATGTGGACTGATAGTCCATGGTTGTGGATGGCATCAACTTAGATTTATCTGGATGCAAGACAAATCCCAAGGTTTCAAACAATTGTTTGGTAGCTGACACAGCTGATATAGCCAATTCCATGGTTTTGCCTACTATTAAGATATCATCAAGATATGCCATGACAATATGTTTCTGTTTTCTTAATATTGCCAAGGCTGGTTTTAATATCTTGGTGAACAATCTTGGGGCTGATGTTAACCCATTAGGCAACACTTTAAACTGCCATTGTTGCCCCATCCAGGTAAATTTCAGGTATCTGCGATGATCCTTTTGAATGGGTACTAAATAGTAAGCATCTTTGAGGTCGATGCTTGCCATGAATTATCCTTTGGAAATCAGTTGTTTGGCAGTTACAAACGTTTCCATTTTGAAATGTATATACTTAACAAACATATTTAGTGAAGTTAAGTCAATGATGATGCGACATCCACCATCTTTATTAGTTTTGGTGAATATATTTGAGACAAATTCCAAGGGTTCATGTTTGGTTTTTTCAATGATACCCTTTGTGAGTAGTCTCACCAGTTCTGCTTGACCCTCTAGTTTTTCTTTAACTGAGAGGGAAAATACCCTTTGGGGTGTATGCTGAACTGGTGGCATGTTTCTTGAGCAAATTCTATTTTGTATCCACGAATGCTATTGAGTATATATTTATCATTTGTGATAGATCTCCATGCTTCCACAAACAGGTGTAATCTCCCCCCTGTTAGTATAGAACCCCCACTTTTTATATGCTGGTAGGAACCAGACCCACCTACCTCCATGGTTACGGGTGTTTCTTCTGCTTCTTCGTCGGACGATGTGTTGTCTGATGTGCTGCTGGTTGGGGGTGGCGCATTTTCCATGGGGTCCGCTCCGGGCCCTGGCCTAAAAAAGGCTTTCGGGAGTAATGTGCTGACCCCGAGCTTTCATCAGTCCCATGAGGTTGACGTCGACTGGTGGACGCGGTGGGGTACTGCCGCTTGGGTATTGTGGCTTTGCTCGTCCCGGGGCCTGCCCTCATGACTCCTCTTTTGGACTCCTCTTCCAGGTCCTTCACTTTTTTGGAGAGGTCCTTGCCGAAGAGCAGGATTTGTGTCGGGGATGGCGGACCGCAGGGTGTGTGGTCCTACCGCCTCTTGCCACCCACTGATGGGACACTCCTCCGTTGGAGTCGAACAGGGGGCGATCTTCTTGGCTTGCCTTGTTTTGCTCATGTTCCAGTTGTCTCGACCTGGTGAGACAAAACAAAGCAACTCTTTTCGAAAAAAAAACCTCAGAATAAATTTACCTGACGGTCTGTCTTTTTTAAGCTGTAGCGGGAGCGCCTGTACTCCCGTTCATCGCTGTTGCACTGCGTGAATGCTCGCGCATGGGTGCTGGACGGGTTCTTCACGTAGTCACTCACGTGACTCCGAAGCATTTGTTAGAATTGGTAAACAATTGGTAAAGCTAAATATGCACAGACCTACAACTATACCACTCATACAAGGAATGCATCTTAACATCCTCATAGGTTTCCCATGCACTCCTCTTTTAAGCAATTCTGTCAAAACATTTCCTGTTGATTTTGTAATGACAGAAGATATTCTTGTGATGAATCATCAAATGGTTGCGTGATTAGATTATGGTGTGATGTTTTGATACATACACAAGAAGTGAATATTTCGCTAAAGGCCACTACTATAATAGAGCTGTTGATATGACACTGCAGTTTTCTACCTTGTGTCATTAAGGGAGTCTCATTAACTAAACCATCTTGCCTCCATATTCACTACTTCAGCTTTTCAAGGCAATCTGTGTAAAACGTCATGACGTATCTGGATTAGGTGATGGTAAGGCTGATGAAAAATATAAAGCCCAGAAATAAATTTGTACATTCCTCTGGAATCTCATCTCAATCTTAAAGATTTGTGAGAGTATAGCCCAGGCTGCTTCAAATGTCACTTTAATTCTATTGTCTCAGCCACAAATCTGGTGCACCGATGACATTGCAACAAAATCTTTCCATTGAGTAAGGAAACCAGATCTGTGCACAATGTTCCAGAGCCTTTTATAATTGGAGCAATGTATCTCCAACCTTTACCCTTGTTCTCCTTAATAAGGCCATTGGAAAAGCTGCCATAGTTTCAAAGAGAAGTTGTAGATGTAGAAAGGGATTCAAGATCTGAATATATTGGGAATTGAAAATGAGCTGATAATTTTTTGAGAAGAAACGACACCTACCTCAATTCCAGGATTAAGTTCAGGTTCATTATTCAAATGTGCAACAAGGTGCAGAAAAAAAAAGCTCTTGTCTGTGTGCTATTCAATTAAATCAGATAATATTACACACAAATATAATCAAGGCAAAAATAAGTACAGAAGGGAGATCAAGGAGGGCAGGGAGAAAGGTACCAGACTGTCGAATATAGTTACTCAGCATTGCAACATGACAGTTCCTGATAAAAATCCAATGTTTGCAAATGATTCAAAAACTTACAAATAAGGTACAACCTCGAATAACTTACCATCACAAAGACCAAAATTATTATTTTTGCTCTTTCAATAATTCTATTCTTTGCTAATAATTCCATCTTCCTTGAAGCCACTCACTCAGATATAATCAAACGGTGTAAGCCTTGGTATTCTGTCCCATTTATGCCTTTAATCCCTATCCATCCTGTTACCTACACAGTCACTGCCAGACAGCAAAGATGGGAATGGGCCATTGCCTCCTTTAAAAAATCTTTTTTTTTTAAACGGTTCACTTGCAGGGATTTTTTACATACTATTACAAAGAGATGTAACCTTTTTTTTAAGTTTGAACATTCAAAATGATTTTTTTTTTAAATAAAGCTTGTTAAAAGCTGTTTAACACAATTTCAAATCAACCAATATATTGAAATCAAATAATTGGACCACTTAATTTCATTGATCCACAGCTGAGACTCCCATTAAAATGAATAGTGTCTCTCGTTCTACTACAGGTAAAGTAGTAATATGTAGCGACTCATTATCTGCAATCCAGAGTATTGGGTCTGGTGCATCCCATAGGCGGCCTGACTTAGTTTATGAAATCCTGCTACTATTAAGCCAAGTGACAAGGAGGGGCAGTGACGTGACTTTGTTGTGGGTCCCAGCACACATTGGTGTTCTAGGGAATGAAAAGGTGGATAAATTGGCAAAGGAGGCTGTAAAAAAAAGAAACATAGAGGTAAACTTACAACTATCCAAATCTGAAGGAAAACACACTGTGTGGAAGAAAATAAATCAGGAATGGCAACAATACTGGGAACAGGAGACAAAGGGGAGACACCTCTATTCGCTACAAAACAGAGTGGGCATTACAGCAAGAAGAGGGGGGAACAGGAGGGAACAGGTAGTATTAACAAGATTGAGGATAGGACACACTCACCTGAACAGCACATTAAAAATATTGGGAAAACACCCTACTGGGCTGTGTGAGGAATGCCATCAACCAGAAACAGTTCAGCATGCCCTAGTTGCATGTAGGAGATATGAGACAGAAAGAGGACTTATGATCATTGAAATGAGGGAAATTGGATTGACAGAAATATCAGTAAAGAACATTCTAGAGTGTGGAGGGAAAGAAAAATGAATAAAGTTGTTGTTTGATTTCTTGAGGGCCTCTGGGCTTATAAAAAGGATCTAATATAAAGACATGAGTACTGTGGAATGAAGCCAGAAGGTGACAGCAATGCAACATTGCGGATGCCGGCTGCCGTAAAACTCCAAAGAAGAAGAAGAAGAAGAAGTTCTACTGCAGGTGCAATTTACATAGGATTGGAGAGATTGAAACAAAGCAAGGCTAGACTGTACATTTCAATTCCTTGCAGAGATAAGCAACGGAATAAAATGGGAGATGCAGACATCTCTCAGTGTGTCTAGGATTTTCAGCAGGTATGTGTCAACCCTGGATATGTCTGTGTGGGATAAAAGCAAAACAAAAATCCTGGAAGTAGTCAGTTACACAGCCATCATCTGTGGAAAGAGAAACAAGGTTATCATTTCATTTCGAAGGCCCTTTCCCAGTTCTGGGAAAGTTAGAAAACAAGTTCATTTTTAAGGAATGGATGATGTTTCAGGTCGGAATCCTACTTCAGACAGAAACATTATCTCCCTGTGTGGCAGCGCCTAACAGCAGCGGCTCGACTGCAGCCCGGCTGTCTTTTAAACATTTTTTGTCCCGTTAGATGTATGTTTTTGATTTTAATTTTAAATTATTTTTTAGCTGTGTATATGTGGGGAGTTGAGGGAAACCGTTTAATCTCTTCCCTGTATGGAGACCCGACTTTTTCCCTGTTGGGTCTCCGGTGTTATAGGGCCTAACATCGTGGAGCCGGCGGCGGCCTCCAACCTGAGGGTTTCAGTTGCGGAGCCTGCGGATTCGCCATTGCGGAGCTGGCCGACTTCGGAACAGGGAGAGCAGTGGTAGTGTGTGGCTGCAACCTGATTGTGGAGTTTCGGAAGCTCCGGACGCAGGCCCGATGGACAGGAATATCGGGAGCTCGCTGGTCCCTGGTGGGAGACTACTTTTCGGAGCTCCCGCAACGGCAACTACTTCCGCCAGAATCGGAGCGGGGCCTAACATCGCCCGGCGCAGCTAAAACAGCCGCGGGACTTACCATCGCCCACCGGGGGCTTTAACATCGTGAGCCCCAGTTGCCTCGACGCTGCAGTTGGACAGCTGGACTGCGGGAGAAGAACAAAGGGAAGAGATAAGACTTTTGCCTTCCATCACAGTGAAGAGGTGTTAGAGATTCACTCGGAGGGATGTTTGTGTAAATTGTGTTAAGTGTGTGTCTTGTTTTTTTTTTGTAATGTCAATACTGCTGGAATGAAATTTTGTTCAAACCTTGACTGTTTGAATGACAATAAAAGGCATTCTATTATATTCTATTACCTCTTCCTTTCCTCCAGAGTTGTTGTCTGACCCGCTGAGTTACTTCAGCATTTTGTGTCTGTCTTCGGTGTAAACCAGCATGCGCAGTTTATTCCTACAGAAGTTTATTTTTAAGCTACAGAGAATGGAGAGATAAGGGTGTAATGGATGGGACTGGTAGTGCTACAGTTTCACCACACCAGAGACCTAGGTTCCATCCTAACCTTGGATGCTGTCTGTGTGGAATTTGCACATTCTCCCTGTGACCACGTGGGTTTCCCCCGGGTGCTCCAGTTTCCCCCCTGCCTCGCATCCCAAAAATGGGTGGGTTTGAAAGATAAATGGCCTCTGTAAATTGCCTCAGGCTTGTAGGGAGTGGAGGCGAAAGTGGGATAACATAGAACTTGTATGAACAAGTGATTGACGATTGGCATGGAATTGGTGGACCGTAAGGCCTGTTTGCAATTTGCATCTATCAATCAAGTAATTTAATAATATGGAGCCAGGATAGTCATGACAGTCAGATGTTGATGAAATGTTCTAGTTCATACATTAATGAAGGCAGTTAAAGGGTGTGCAAAAAGTGATATGTAAAAGTTTTAAAAATGCATGTCAGAGCTTTAGCAAACTTTCAGCAGATCACGCATTGTCAGTAAAGTGAGAACAGCTAATGGTTACATACAGTTGGGTAACTTACGGCAGAACCGGCGAGTTCTGATCCAAGCAGGAAAGATACATTACCTAATTTTGGATATGATAAAGTGTAAGTATAGACACTCTCCGACTTGCGTAATAGACGACTTAAGTAAACTCAAAATTACAAGAGCAATTCTTTAAGCCGACTGCTTTAATTCTGGGTCTCGGTAGCAGTATGCTACTGGGCATGCGACTTTAGGTTAGAGATACAGTGCGGAAACAGGCCCTTCAGCCCACCGTATCCACACCCACCAGCAAGCCCTGCACATTAACACTATCCTACACTCACCAGGGGCAATTTACACATACACCAAGCCAATCCACGTACAAACCAGTACATCTTTGGAGTGTGGGATGTAACCGAAGGTCTTGAGGGAAAACCCATGCGGTCATGGGGAGAACATAAAACTCTGTACAGACAGCACCCGTAGTCAGGATTGTACCTGGCCTCCGGCACTGCAAGCGGTGTAAGGCACCAAGTATACCGCTGCGCCACAGTGCCGCACCGATCAGTCATCTGGCCTTGTTGATGCTCCCATGTGGTCTCTGCATCGAATAGTAAATTCCCTGTGATCTTGGCTGATTCGAGGGTATTTGTTATAAGGAGAGGTTGGACAAAAATTCATGTTTTTTTCTGAAATGTCAGAGGTTGAGGGGACCTGATATAAATATATATAATATTCTGTAAGGAGTAGATAGAGTTGACAGTTCAAAACCTTTTTCTCAGGGTGGAAACGTCAAAGACTAGAGGGCATAGCTTTAAGATGATAGGGGCAAAGATTAGGACATTTTAAGAATAAGGAGTAAGCCATTTAGAACGGAGACGAGGAAACACTTTTTCTCACAGAGTTGTGAGTCAGTGGAATTCTCAGCCTCAGAGGGCGGTGGAGGCAGGTTCTCTGGATGCTTTCAAGCGAGAGCTAGATAGGGCTCTTAAAAATAGCGGAGTCAGGGAATATGGGGAGAAGGCAGGAACAGGGTACTGATTGGGGATGATCAGCCATGATCACGTTGAATGGCAGTGCTGGCTCAAAGGGCCGAATGGCCTACTCCTGCACCTATTGTCAATTGTCTATTAAAGTAGATGCGCGGTGTAAGTTTCTGTGCACAGAAGGCGGTGAATGCCTGGATGCGCTGCCAGTGTGGAGCTGGAGGCTGATGCGATAGTGGCTTTCAAGGGGCTTTTAGAGTAGCGCATACATTTGCTGGGAATGTAAGGATGTGGATCGTGTGCAGGCAAATAAGATTTGTTTATTTTAGGTCTGAAGAAGAGTCTCGACCCAAAACGTCACCCATTTCCTTCGTTCCATAGAAGCTGCCTCACCCGCTGAATTTCTCCAGCATTTTTGTCTACCTTTAGTTTATTTTAGTATGTTCGTCACAGACGTTGTTGGCCAAAGGGCCTGTTCTTGTGCTGTACTTTTCTGTTCTATGTAAAGATGGTGAAATGTCCAATGCAATGAATGGAAGCGATACGATAGAACTTGATTTAGAGCTGTACAGCTCTATTTTCATTGTTTTCCTTGCCATTTCAAATTTAAGAAGTTGATTTGACTCTCTATTTGGGTTAAATCTCCATCTATTTGAAAAAAAATTACAAATAGAAATGCAATTTCTCTCTCTGAGGAAAAGTAATGCTTTGGATTTGAACAAAACAAAGCACGTAGAATTGTATAATGATTGTTGTTTGACATAATTGAAATGGATTTCAGTTTTTATTTCCCTTGCAAGGTACAGCCTCATTGAAAAGAAAAGCTTTTGAAAACTGCCTGTGGCTTTTTTCAGTTACATAAACCACAATTATAGGGGGAAGACATGTATACATACACATTTAAAACCATAAATCCTCTTTCCAACAGCAAAATAGTGCTTGTATTGGGTGAAGTCTGTAATGTTACAGCTTTTTTTCCAATCCTGTTAATCCACATTGTGTGACGTTTCTTTTTTAGTTTCAAGCCTGACCAAGGGAGTTACTGAGGATTTTTTTTTCAATGTGTGTTGTGCTTCACTTGATGGGTTTCTTTTGTCTGCAATTTAGAATATTTAGCTTTCCTGACCCACCTATTATTTCTTAGCTCTTTCCCAGTTGTACCAATTGTCTCACCTCTAGTCCATCAGTCTGAGGAAGTGCCCAAACCAAAAAAAAACCTGTCCACTTTCCTCCACAGATGCTGCCCGAACCACTGAGTCCCCCCAGCACTTTGTTTTTCCACTCAAGATCCTAGAATCTGTAATCTCTTGTGTCTCCATTCACCGAACTGTTCCTGACAATGCAGAAAGCCCTGGACAACCTTAAGGGACAGTCAAGTAAGAGTCACCCCAGTGCCATACAATTACCAGCATGAACTAACCTTTTGCCCATTCAACACATTGAAAGTTCTCCCATCAACTTCCAAGGAATCAGTGCTGATAAAAACGTAGCAAGTCTTGCTACGCGAATACCAAGAGCAGCTAAAAAACTGGTTAGCCTGTGATAATTGCTCGTTTTTAAGCTTCCCCCCAGTCTAATCTCAGTAAAAACACTGAATCAAACACTTGAAACAGCTAAATTTTATTTTAACAAAAGCGCGTCAGTTCAACTACTTTACCTATCCCACCGCGGGTTTGATCCTCGTATCTGCCTGTTCTAGGCCTCGCTCAGACAGAGACACTCCAGAAGTTCACGCAGTCCCAAGCGCTCTCCAGAAGATCGATGCTGAACCTCGTGGTATTGGACTTTTATATGTCCCGGGACCTCGAGGGGCCGAACCACATGGGGGTGGTCTCTTATTAACCCAATTACAGATATCGATTAACCCCAACACACCAGACATTTCCCTAACCCAATAATACAACAGCTCATACATTGTAGAAGAAAGAAAGCTCTCAAAGGAAGCAACCAGGAACAAACATTGAAACATGTGCCCTGAGAATCAAACAATTTCTCCAAGGCGCAACAGTTCGACCAATCATCAATTAACAGGATGACCTTCTTGCAACATCATTAATACTGTTTACCATGCTTTTGCAGCGACCCAATAGAAATTATGCATTTAAGGTTTGCAAAACCACTATACATGTTATCAATTTAAGAGAAACATGAAGAACACCTGGACCCCCTTACCATCCTGCATATCAGTCTGTGCTTGGACTGCCTGGCGCCAATCAAAGTGTGTAAAGCTCAGCTGACAAGGGTTAAGCAATTCTGACAAGTGCAGGGATCCTCCATTTTATGGTGTCTTTAATTTAGCCAATATTAACATCTGCATTTGTCTCCTGACTTCATAACATCTTTCCACCATCTGCATTAATGTCCACCTTGTCGTGGTGAAGAGGCTTGCGTGACCCCATGATTCCGAGCACAATGCCATCGGAAGCACCAGCTTCTGGTAGGACCACCCATGGTGGTATGTTCGAGGACGAGGGTCCAGACTAAGAACAATCCAACCTGCAAGATCTCAACGGCGGACCAGGCAAACTAAGTTATCTTGAACTCAATGGCTGTGAAGGCAGATGAAGGCTGCAACAGATCTATCAGCTCCAATCGTCCTGGTTTCCTTGCCATTGGAATTAGTTTATTGATTTGTGAAGGACTGTGTGCTTCTTGGAGCGCAACATCAAGTACGCATTAAACAAACACACACACAGGCGTCCTCGTTCTGTGAGCAGCACAAAACTTTTCAAGACTTTCGGCGATTGGAGAAGGGCGACGGGAGCAGGCCACGTGATGGCTGGAAGCTCCTAGTCAAGAACCAGCACGGAAGTGGTGAATACTTGATTCAATCGCTCAACTTTGGACAGAAGCAGGAAAGTTGTTTGGTAGCAGTATTAAACCAATGCCAGGGAAGTAAACCCTGGCGAACCATCATCCAAGAAGGAACAGCGACCTTCGAAGCCAACAGATGTTCAGAATTAGAGGCAGCAACAACCAAAGCCCGATCTGCCATCTGGAACTACCTGTCCTGAATGCCGAAGAACTTTCAAAGCCAGGGTTGGACAAATAAGCCATCTGAGAGTCCATAAAAACAACTAACGTAGACCATCATCCTCGACCTCGAGAGATAGCCACGACAATTGTGTTGATCAATGTGTATGAACCCCGACCCCCTCCTTCTCAACGCTCCCACCCTCCCCGCAACTTTACCCCTGGCACAGACTCCCCACACGCTGTGAAAGGAACTCCCCCCCCCCCCCAATTGGTCCCTTGAACTAGTATAGTCATCCAATAAGATGACAACTGATTCATGTGCTCCTGTTTTTCCCCACCATCTTTCCACCTGCCGTCACCCTCCACCCCACACCCATTCAGAAAAAGAAGGAGATTTGGAAGCCTTGGACTAATTGAATTGTTACTTTTTTTATTTTTATTTTTATGGAGAGGAGAACAATCTGCGCAGGCACGGTTTAAGATTTTTTTCAAAGCCGACTGACTGTCATATTACTCACGACATGTGACTCATTTATAATTATTTATTTATATTTCTATGAAAATTGTTCCTAAGGTCGGCCCTGGGAAAGACTATGCATGATTACAATGCATGATTACATTCGAGGTGTCCACAGATACAGGATTAAAGTAATAACGTTTAGTGCAAGATAAAGTCCAGGAAAGTCAGATTTAAGATAGTCTGAGGGTGTCCAATGAAGTAAATGCTAGGTCAGAACCGCTTTCTGGTTGTTGACATAACCAGGTGGATGTTTATATCAGTAATTGATGATAGTAGCTGAAAAGAAACACTTCTGTACCTATTACCTGATGGGAGAGGTGAGAAGAGGGAGTGACCAGGGTGCGACTCATCCTTGATTATGCCGCTGGCTATGCTGAGGCAGCGTGAGGTATAAATGGAGTCAATAGAAGGGAGGTTGGTTTGAGTGATGGTCTGGGCTGTGCCCACAATTCACTGCAATTTCTTGTGGTCTTGGAAGAAGCTGTTCCCAAAACAGATACACCCTGATAAGGTGCTCTGTACAGCACATCTGTAGAAGTTGGTGAGATTTGTTGGGGATATGCCAAACTTTTTGAGTCTCCTAGGGAAGTAAAGGCGTTGGTGTGCTTTTTTTGGTCATTTCTTTGGTATGGCTACTCTTTGGTATGAATGTATTCAAGAGAGAGTGAGATATAGCTCTTAGGGCTAACGGAATCAAGGGATATGGGGAGAAAGCAGGAACATACTGATCATATTTTATGGTGGTGCTGGCTCGAAGGGCCGAATAGCCTACAGCTGCACCTATTTTCTATGTGTCTATGTTTACTCCAGGACAAGTTGCTGGTGATATTTACTGCTAGGAACTTGAAGCTTTCAACCCTCTCAACTTTGGCACCGTCAATGTGTGTGGATGGGTATGCATGGGTCTGTGTACCACTTTGCTTCCTGAAGTCGATTTGACACTGAACAATGCAAAATGATAAGGAGCTGGGTTTGAAGCAAAAATACAAAGTGCTGATTTGTGGAAATAGAGGGAGGGTGGGGGATTTCAGAGCAGTGGGCCATTGTCTCCTAGTGATTAAAATGTGTAATGGGAATGAATGGAAATGGCCAGCATTTCCAGGTCACGATAATTAACTTAAAATACAAATACTTCACAGTAATTACACAGTTGTGAGGGATTTTGTGACCCTTTCAAATGATTTTGTTCAAGAATGTCAGATAGTCGTTTTTCAGACCATGAGAGGGGCGAGGAGGTGCGGGTCGGGGGGTGGGCAACGGGATGTTTTTAAAGGCAGACATGATCATTAGAAGATTAATGGAAAGAGAAACTGAAGGCAGTGTATTCATTCGCATCTATATTCTGTTTCTCATTTCCAAATCAGGATGGCATTCACACTGACCTCCCTCGCCAATAGTTTGCACCTCTGCAGTCTCAGCCGTCCTTTCAATGTTGGAGACGGGGAGGGGGCGGGGGTTGAAAGATGTTTTTATTGTCTGATGAGGAAAGCTGCTCTCAGTTTACCAGCGAGGTCTGGGTGCTGAAGAGACAGGGGCTCACACCTGCTTGACGTCAACTAGGCGGGCAGCGGCGGCGGCGATTCGCCCTCCCTCCCTCCCTCCCAGTCGCTGGCAGACTGCAACAACATGGTCTGGCGCCTGGTCACCACTGTCAGCAGCTGGGTGAGAACAATATAGTAGCGCCGCCGCCCCCCGCTCACTCTCCCACCCGGGGGCTCAGGCAGAAAGGGGGAGGGAGGCGAGGGAAACGTTTGCAACCGTGACTAGTTCTGCGGCGGTGTCCCAGCCTGAAGCATGCTAATTTCTGATACACATTGTGTGTGTGTGTAGCCGGGTGTCCACTGAATGGTTGGGTGGTGGTTTGCTGTGTATGTGCGAGCGTGGTGTCTGATTTGGCGTGAGGATGGTGTATGTGAGTGCGGTGTCTGGATGTGTAGTGGGTGTGTGCGAGATGTGCTGCTCTGTGTTTCGGAGCTAGGTGAGTGCGGTGCCTGTATGTCACCGTAGGAGATGGTGTGGATGAGTTTGTGTGTCAGTGTGCTAGGGGTGGGTGCGTTTGTGCGCTTGTGTGTAGGGTTTGGTGTGTAGCGTTACGTTGGTGTGTGTGTTTGTGGATGTGTGTAGGGGTTTGTGTGTGTAGGGCTGTATGCATTGGTGTGTGTGTAGGGGTTTGTGTGTGTGTGTAGGGCTGTGTGCATTGGTGTGTGTGTAGGGGTGTGCATTTGTGTGTGTGTGTGTGTGTGTGTGTGTGTGTCGGGGTGTTTGAAGAGATGTGTACATTGATGTGTGTAGGGGTGTGGGCATAGATGTGTGTGTGTGTGGGGATGTGTGCATTGATGTGTGTAGGGTGTGTAGGGATATGTGTATTGGTGTGTGGAGGGATGCATGCATTGGTGTGTGTGTAGGGATGTGTGCATTGGTGTGTGTGTAGGGATGTGTGCATTGGTGTGTGTGGCGGGATGTGTGCATTGGTGTGTGTAGGGTGGGGATGCATGCATTAGCGTGTGTGTATGGTGTGTGCGTAGGGGTGTGTGGGGATGAGTGCATTAGTGTGTGTGGGGACGGGCGCCTTGTCGCGTGTGTTTAGGGGGGTTGACCGTTATGAAGGATGGTGCTGATCCTGTGGCAGATCGCTAATTAACGCAGTGGTGCTGAAAAGCATATATTCAAAATCAAACCTATGTCAGAAGATACGGTTCAGATATAATGTTTTTATTTTCACGGGCGGAATTGTCATTTATTTAATGCATAACTTTCCAATCAAACATTTCTCCCGATGCAAAGTGCTGTAGTGACTCGGCGGGGCAGGCAGCATCTCTGGAGAGAAGGAATATGTAGCGTTTCAGGTCGAGGTTGAGAGTTAGGGGAGAGGGGAACAAGAGATATTGACGGCGATGGAGAGATATTCCTTTGTTCCATTTCTCTCTCCAGAGACGCTGCCTGTCCCGCTGAGTTACTCCAGCATTTTGTGTCTGTTTTCAGTATGAACCAGCATCTGCAGTTCCTACTTATATATTTCTCCTGACATCTCGCTCCCACCAGCTATGGTTCGTTAGCGCTGAATGCAACTTCCAGAATCGAACAAAAAAATAATTTTTCAATGACAAATCAGTTTATATTTTATTGGTCGGGTTTAAATATTTAAATATGACTTTCCCAACAATGTTTTGATGACCTACTGAAGTTAATGCACCATTTGATCTGGCATTAACGGTCACCTTGAGGTATCAGCGCGCTTTGCTTTGCGGAAGGAAGTTTGAAACTAAAATCAAATTTCAACGCGATTGTTCGTATTTTAATGTCCCCGTTTTTATGCCTGATTATACAGAGCAGTACATAGATAATAAAAAACTTGCAGTGGGAATATTCATAGACTTAAAAAAAGCATTTGATACCGTAAATCATGACATTTTACACATGAAACTGGATAGGTATGGCATCAGAGGGGATTGGATTGGGTGAGAAGCTATTTAAGAAACAGGCAACAATCTGTAGAAATAGGTGAACATAAATCAACTTACATAAACATAACTTGTGGAGTACCTCAAGGGTCTGTGTTAGGTCCAAAGCTTTTCATAATATACATTAACGACATATGCAGAGTATCAAATAGACTGAAATTGATTATATTTGCCGATGATACGAATACTTTTTATTCCGGTGACAATTTGAAGCAGCTTTTGGAGGTCATCACATCAGAAATGAATAAATGAAAACAGTGGTTTGATGTCAACAAATTGTCTCTAAATTTAAGCAAAACAGATTATGCTATTTGGAAAACAAAACAAATCCTCAAGTACAATTGAAAATAGATAACATAAGTAGAGAAAGAGTATATGAAAATACATTTCTTGTTGTGATCTTAGACCACAAAATCTGTTGGAAACCACATATAAACCATGTCAAAGCAAAACTGCCAAAGTCTATAGCAATATTGGGAAAATCAAGACACATTCTGGACCACAAATCATTACAAACTCTGTATAATACACTCATATTGCCACATCTGAGTTACTGTGTTGGAGATATTGGGTAACACCTACAAAACCAACCTACTGCCGTTATGCACATTACAAAAAAGAGCAATAAGAAATATCTTGAACATACCAATTTATTATTCTTAAAGTCATATACACTGAAGTTCACCGATCTGGTTAAATTTAAGTGCAAAAAATCATGTACTAAGCAAAAAATAATTTACTTCCAGGAAATATACAAAAACTGTTTATGGAAAGACAGGGCTGGTATAATTTGAGAGGGGGACTTAATTTTAAAAAACTCAATGGCAGAACAACTCTTAAAAGTATATGCATAGCAATCTGTGGGGTGAATTTGTGGAATGGTCTGGAACAGGAAATAAAACTTAGCATAACCATAATTCAGTTCAAAAAGATGTCCAAAAACACTTTTTTAAAAGGATATTGTGATGAGGATGGGTGATTGAGTGGGATATTTGTTATACTGATTGTATTGGGAAAGGTGATTATAGGGTGATGGGTTGTATATATGACTAAGAGATACTGTGTAGTATCTGAGGGTTTTTTTCTTTTTTTTTTTTTTTTTTTTCTTTTTTTTGTATGGCTTTGTAAATATTTGATTGGTGTATAAATGTAAATAATTTGGAGTACATATAGCTGCTGGTGTACATATGGTGTACATATAGCTGCTAAATTTGTATAAGATAATTATAAACCATTGAATAAGGGGTGGGAATTACTAAACTTTGGCTTCTTCCTGCTCCTTTTCAGACACACACGATTCATTTATTTATAAATATTGTTTATGACGCTATAAATATTCTTGTTTTATTTTTTGCATGCTGTTTCACACTTGCTTTTTATTCTTTTATTCTTTTCGAAATAAATAATTAAATTAAATAAAAAAATAAATAATAACAGAGGGAACCTTATTCCTGCCCAAGATGATAGTATAATATTTTCCCAAAGCTCACCACTCTATTTTATTTTACAAACTTTGTTTTCAATAGAACCATTCGGCCCGAAGGTCCATGTAGACCATGATGCCAAGTTAGACCAATTTACCCTGCCTGCTTGTGATCCATATTCCTCCATTACCTGCTTGTCCTTGTGCGTGTTTAAAAGCATTTTAAACATCACCATCGTGTCTACCTCCTGTATCACTCCAGGCACCCACCACCTCTGTGTAAAATAAAACTTGCCCCATACATTTCCTTTAAACTTTGCCTCTCTCACCTTAAAGCTATGCATGCCTTCTCCTGCCCTTCTTCTCCTCCCCCCCCACCCCCTATCGTCTCCCAATACATTTCCATCCTATATGTTTCTCACCTCAGTCCACCCACCCTGCCTATTTATATAGGATGGTGAATGGTAACTCACCGTCCTCAAAGCTTTACTCATTGTCGCAGGGGAGAACATGATTTCTATAAAAGTACCAAACAAAAGGAGAGCTGCTGTTGAAAGTGTGCGGGCCAGGCAGCGTCTGTGTAGAGGAGTGAATATTTGATGTTTCCGGTCTAGATCCTGCCAGACTGAGTCCATTTCCCTCCTTAGATGCTGCCTGAGCTGTTGCGTTCTCTGTCTGCTCTCCGTTTGTTTTACTGTGGATTCTAACAACTGCAATGATGAATCGAGGACCAGAGAACATAGGTTTAAGGTGAAGGGAAAAAGTTTTAATAGGAATCTGAGGGGTAACTTTTTCACACAAAGGGTGGTGGATGTATGGAACAAGCTGCCGGAGGAGGTTGTTGAGGCAGGGACTATCCCAACATTTAAGAAACAGTTAGTCAGGTACATGGATAGGACACGTTCAGAGGAATATGGACCAAACGCGGGCAGGTTGGAGTAGTGTAGCTGGGATATGTTGGCTGGCAGTAGCGGACTGGGTCTAAAACTATTGGTTGCCAGGAGACAAAGGGGGCCCACTTCATCAGGGGCCCACTTGCCATTGGGCAAGCTGACACCCTGACCAGTCCGCCACTGTTGGCTGGTGTGGGCAAGTTGGGCTGAAGGGCCTGTCACCACATTGTGTCACTCTATGACTCAATGCAGCCTCCTCTGTCTCCATTCTGAAGAAGCTGACTTCAAAGAAGTTTAAGAATAATTACATGCCTCCATCAGGCTCCCGTGCACATATTGAGAAGGTGGATACACTGGGGGGTCAAATTTGCATTGTGGGTGACAGCTTTTTACCCAGTTTCCATTAGCAATGGGACCCTCCCCATCACTGCCACCATGATATTTGGCAATTAAGTTGCAAGAGGTAGGCAGGCGTCAAATCAAAGCCTTAGAATTTTTCCAGCATGCTTAGTTCTGGGCAGGTGGTGTCCAGGATGCCCCAGAGAGGGACAAGCCATTGACAACTCATATTTGTGAGTTCTATGAGGATTATTTCTTCTTACTTGGACTCACAGTGACATTTGCAACAGTTTTGAGATTTCCTGAAATGATCTTGCTTTGGCAAAGAACCTGAATTATTTATTTATAAATTCTGTCACAAAATATAAGCCTCGTGGGTGAGGCCTTTTGAGATGGTAACGGCAAACACATAAGCTAGAGAGCGCAAGTTCAGTAAACAGGACAGTGGTTGAGGAATGTCTGTTAGTTTAACTTGCATTTATTTCAATGCAAGAGGCTAGACAGATAAGGCAGATGAACCCAGAGCATGGATAAGAACATGGGACTGGGATATGTTTAAGAAAAAACTGCAAATGCTGGAAAAATCAAAGGTAGACAAAAATGCTGGAGAAACACAGCGGGTGAGGCAGTATCTATGGAGCGAAGGAATAGGCGACGTTTCGGGTCGAGACTGATGTGGGGGGTGTCTGGAAAAAGAAAGGAAGAGGCGGAGACAGTAAGCTGTGGGAGAGCTGGCAATGGGAGGGGAAGGAGGGAGAAAGCAAGGACTACCTGGAATTGGAGAAGTCAATGTTCATACCGCTGGCGTGTAAACTACCCAAGCGAAATATGAGGTGCTCCTCCTCCAATTTGCAGTGGGATGCACTCTGGCCATGGAGGAGGTCTAGGACAGAAAGGTCGGATTCGGAATGGGAGGGGGAGTTGAAGTGCTGAGCCACCGGGAGATCAGGTTAGTTAATGCGAACTGAGCGGAGGTGTTGGGCGAAGCGATCGCCAAGCCTGCGCTTCGTATCGCCGATGTAGAGAAGTTGACACCTGGAACCGCAGATGCAATAGATGAGATTGGAGGATGTGCAGGTGAACCTCTGCCTCACCTGGAAAGACTGCTTGGGTCCTTGGATGGAGTCTAGAGGGGAGGTAAAGCGACAAGTGTAACATTTCCTGCGGTCGCAAGGTAAAGTACCAGGGGAGGAGGTGGTTTGGGTGGGAAGGGACAAATTAACCAGAAAGTTACGGAGGGAGTGTTCTCTGCAGAAAGCCGAAAGGGGAGGAGATGGGAAGATGTGGCCAGTGGTGGGATCCCGTTGGAGGTGGCGAAAATGTTGGATTACATGTTGTATGTGACGGCTGGTAGGGTGAAAGGTGAGGACAAGGGGGACTCTGTCCTTTTTACGAGTGGGGTGGATGGTGAGTGAGTGTGGAGTTATGGGATATAAAGGAGACCCTGGTGAGAGCCTCATCTATTGCCGAAGAGGCCCTAAAGAATGAGGACATCTCCGATGCCTGGTTTGGAACACCTCATCCTGGGTGCAGATGCGGCATAGACGGAGGAATTGGGAGTAGGGGATAGAATCCTTACAGGAAGCAGGGTGGGAAGAAGTGTAGTCCAGATAGCCATGGGAGTCAGTGGGCTTATAGTAGATGTCGGAAGATGCAGTAGACGTAGTAGATGTCGCCTCGCCCAACACCCCAGCTCAGTTCGCATTAACCAACCTGATCTCCCAGTCACTCAGCACTTCAACTCCCCCTCCCATTCTGAATCTGACCTTTCTGTCCTGGGCCTCCTCCATGGCCAGAGTGAGTGCCACTGCAAATTGGAGGAGCAGCACCTCATATTTTGCGTGGGTAGTTTACAGCCCAGCGGTATGAACATTGAATTCTCAAATTTCAGGTAGTGCTTGCTTTCTCCATCCCTCCTCCTGCCTTCCCAGCTCTCCCATAGCCTACTGTCTCCGCATCTTCCTTTCTTCCCCCCCCCCCCCCTCCCCCCCACATCAGTCTGAAGAAGGGTCTCGACCCGAAACGTCGCCTATTCCTTCACTCCATAGATGCTGCCTCACCCACTGAGTTTCTCCAGCATTTTTATCTACCTGGGACTAGGATATTATCGATATTATGGAAACATGGCTGAGTGAGAGACGGGACTGCCAACACAGTGTTTTTGGTACCAATGCTACAGGAGAGATAGAGGTGTTGGTAAGAGATGGTGTTACAGTTTTGATTTGAGAACATCACTGTGGTACTTAGAGAGGATCTTCCTGGGGGATTATCCAGTGATATGGGTGGAAATGAGAAGTGGGTAATCACAATGATGGGATTCTTCTATAGCCCCCTCTCTCAATAGTCAGTGGGAGTTAGAGGGAGAAATATGTAGGGAGATAACAGATAGCTGGAAGAATTACACGGTTATTTTAGTAGGGTATTTCCAAATATTGACTGGGACTGCCATTATGCCGTGTGCTTGGATGGGATGGAATTTGTAGTGAATTTAGTAAAAATTTTCCAATCAATATGTAGATAGCCATATTAGAGAAGGGGCAAAATTCAACTACCTCTTGGGAGAAAAGGCAGAGCAGGTGACTGAAGTGTTAGTGAGAAACCACTTTGGGACCAATTACCATAATTATATTAGTTTTTAAATAGTTGTGAGAACTATGAGAGCAGCCTTGAACAACTACCTACCTCCTATATGGATTGAAGGGCGTGTTGGAGCATGTGTAAATCAGGAGAGCAAAAAAGATGGCACGTAATAGGTTTTGAAGATAAGGTCAACCCCCACCCCTCCAAACTTGGGGCAATTTATTAAAGCCATTTAATCTACAATCCTGCATGTCTTCATGATCTGTGAGGAAAACGGAGCACCCAGAGGAAACCCATCCAGTCACAGGGAGAACGTGCAAACTCCACACAGACAGCAGCTGAGGTTAGGTTTGAACCTGGGTCTCTAGCATTGTGAGGCAGCAGCTCTATCAGTTCTTGGTTCCTCTCGGTTGCTTGGTCCTCCAAATATTCCAACTGGAATTTAAACTGGAGGTGGTGAGGGGGGGGGGGGGATCAAGCCAGAAAGGGTAATACAAAACATAACAATAAGAAAGATCTTTAACATAAAAACATAAAAACATCCCCCCACAATGGTTTCCATTATGAGGGAAAGCACAATGTCCAGTCCCCATCCCCAGTTCACCCATAGTCGGGCCTATTGAGGCCTCCACAGTTGCCTCTATGGAGGCCCGATGTTCCAGGCTGTTGCTCCCGGCATCGGGAGAGTCCTCTCAGCGGCTTGGGACACCTGGAACGGCCGCTTCCTTACCGTAGACCGCGGCTTCCGAAGCCGACAAGGCCGCGCCAGTTGGAGCTCCACCACTGCCGATCTCATTGAGAGATCCCAGGCTCCCGTTGTTAAGTTCAGCGCCGCCGCCCACGGCTGGCCGCTCCACAGACCCGCAGCTCCGCGCTGTTTTTTCTCGGCGGTCTTCAGCTCACCGGAGCTCCAGCGCGGTGACCCAGGCAAGGCATTGCCCGCTCCATTCCGCGATAGCCTCCAGCGCTGTGCCACCGCCGAAGCCGAGGTGTTGGGTGGTCCCTCAGGAAAACGCCGCTCCAGGCCCGCTGGTAGGCCACGAGGACGGGTCGACGGTGCAGCCCGGAGAAAAGTTGCCTCTCCGACCAGGTAGGGACCCTAGAAAGTAGTTTCCCCCTCCCCCTCCCCCACATAAAAAAGTCTAGACCTCCTAAAAACAAAACACTAAAACTAACTAAAAATAAAAAGAGGGGAAAAGACGGACAGCTGCTGGCTAGGCAGCCATACACAGGATGCCCCTGTTGCACCACTACAATGGCCTTGATTGGAGTCTATTGATCTACCGTATCATCTGTCTAGTTGAATGCCATTGATTGCACTTTCTTTCACATTCCTGTTCTCTTTGTTCCGTTCGCATCCAGCATTGGATTGGAAATAATATTTATTTACAGGTTAATCCATATTAACTGTGTTAAAAATAGCCTGGCTTACCTTAAAGGTCTATATAAGATAAACTCAATTATCTGCATGAACTGACTTGAATAATTAGTTACAATTATAAATGTAAACACGTCAGGTCTAGAAACAGGAACATTACAGATTGATGAAGTTAAATAATGTCATGAATAAAAGTTTGAAAATCATTTCATTGCACCCGAAAAGTTTGCAGGACAAAGAAAGCTGCTGTTTTAAAAATGACAGAATTTGCAAGAATATGCATTTATATATTGAACATTGACACAAAATGCTGGAGTAACTCAGCAGGACAGGCAGCATCTCTGGAGAGAAGGAATGCATGACGTTTTGGGTCGAGACCCTTCTTCCACCTAGACCCGAACCGTCACCCATTCCTTCTCTCCAGAGATGCTGCCTGCCCCCCCGCTGAGTTACTCCTGCATTTTGTGTCTATCTTTGGTTTACACCAACATCTGCAGTTCCCTCTATGCATTTATATATTACGTATTAATATTGAAAAACTTCCCAAAGCTCTTCACATTCAAAAGAAAACATGACATCAATAATTGAAAAACATAAGAAAGGTAACGAAGATTGCTCAAAGACTTTCGTGAAGAAATTGTTCTATGATCTAGTTCTGGTGTATAAAGCAGTATTCTATCTCACCTTAACATTGTGAAAGATGCAAGATAAGTACAAACTTAAATTGCAAAGTTCACAATACAGCATTCCATAGAAACATAGAAAATAGGTGCAGGAGTAGGGCATTCGGCCCTTCGAGCCTGCACCGCCATTCAATAGGATCATGGCTGATCATCCAAATCAATATCCCATACCTGCGTTCTCTCCATACCCCCTGATCCCTTTAGCCACAAGGGCCACATCTAACTCCCTCTTAAATCCAGCCAATTAACTGGCCTCAACTACCTTCCGTGGCAGGGAATTCCACAGATTCACCACGCTGTGTGAAAAATGATTTTCTCATCTCGGTCCTAAATGACTTCCCTCTTATCCTTAATTCCCTTAATAACTCTTATTCCCTATGCAACATCATGCTAAAACAGGCAATGTTGGCATCAGTACTTTATTCCCAAATGACGCATTGAAAGTTCTTGCAGTTGTCTGCATGTGCCAAAGCAGGCACGATCTTTGCAGCCAGCTCTTAAAGGACCATATTACGACAGTTATCTTCCAGATGCAGAAAAGTATTGCTATTGAATGAATGGGCATTGCAATGATACCATAGACTGAGTACTGCCAGGGGGTAAAAAGGACTTGGACAGTCTGCTGAAGAGTAATGTCCACAGGAGACATGATCCACAAAAGCCCATGGAGACCATCCAGAACTAAAGCCAAATGCTCCTGTCAGCAAGTTGACAGGGAGGCCCCTGTAGATATAAATGTGATCCATGAATGCTTCAACTTTGGGGAAGTCCCAGCTGCTATCGGGCAACTGAATCATTCTATGAACAACTAGATAGTGGGCCGGAGCTACTCATTGGAGACCCTTGGACAATCTTTAATACAATGTTACTGGACTTTATCTTGCACTAAACATTATTCATAGAAACTTAGAGTCAAAGGAAACAGGAGGGGTGAGAGGTTTAGATGGGAAACGGTTTTGATACAGGTTGTGAAACAAAATTATAAACTCAGTGACATTGCAGATGGGAGGTGGATTCGTAGTGGAAGAAATTAGTTGGTTTTAACATTGGCTTGGAAGAAGGGGTCAGAAGGTAGTTATTGAAGGTAGTTTCTGATTGGAAGCGTATGGGTGGAGTGCTGCAGGGGTTGGTGCTGGGTTTGCTGCTGTTTATTAAGTACATTAACGATTTAGATGACAATGTAGTTAGCTTGTGAGTAAATTGGCAGATGACACCAAAATAGATGGTATAGTAGACAGTGGAAAAAGGTGATGTAAGTTTACAACAAGATCTAAATCAGTCGGGAAGATAGGCCAAGGAATGGCAAGTGGAATTTAACTCTGATAATGGACAATAGGTGCAGGAGTAAGCCCTTCAAGCACCGCCATTCATTGATCATGGCTAATCATCCACAATCAGTACCCCTTTCCTGCCTTCTCCCCATATCCCTTGACCCCACTATCTTTAAGAGCCCTATCTAACTCTCTCTTGAAAACATCCAGAGAATTGGCCTCCACTGCCTTCTGAGGCAGAGAATTCTACAGATTCACAACTCTGGGTGAAAAAGGTTTTCCTCATCTCTGTTCTAAATGGCCTGCCCCTTTTTAAATAAGGGGTAGGCCATTCTGATAAGTGTGAGGTATTGGATTGTGTTATGTCAAACGAAGGAAGGACTTGCACAGTAAACAGAAGTGCCCTGGAGAATGTTGCTGAACAGAGAGATCTGGGAGTTCAGGAGCATGGTTTCCTGACAGTGGCAATTCAGATGGACAGTGGTGAAGAAGGAGTTTGGCACAAGTCATTGTGGGAAAGGTATTGCATACCAAAGTTGGGATGCCATGAATAAACTGCACAAATTATTGATGAGACCGCAGTTGGATTACTATGTGTGGTTCTGGTCGTCCAGAATGCAAGGATGCCATTAAGTTGGAAAGGATGCAAATGAGATTCAACACAATGTTACCTGAACTTGCGGGCTTGAGTTACAGGGAGAGGTTGGATAGGCTAGGACTTTCTTTGTAGTGCAGGACACTGAGGGCTAACCTTATGGAGGTGTACAAGATGATGACAGGTATGGATAAAGGGCCTTTTACTGAAAGACCTGTCACACTTTCACGACATAATTCACGACCTCTGCCGAGTTTGCCCTTGACATACTCGCAGCATGGTCGTCACGAGGTCATAGGAGGTTGTAGGTAGGTCGTAGGTAGGTCGTGATGCTTGTCGTAGGTACTCGTGGCATCACGTAGGTTGGGGCATTTTTCTAACCTGATGAAAAATGTCCACGAGCAAAAAAGGTTGTGAATTAGGTGGTGAAAGTGGGGCAGGCTCTTAAAATGAACATTCACAATCTTTTTTCCAGCATACAGAATTCAAAAATTAGTGTGCATAGAATTAAGTTGAAAGGAGAGAGATTAAAGAGGAACCTCTTTGCCGATGACAATGCATTACTAGCACAGTCGAGACACACCCTTCAAGAGTTGGCAACCTCTCTGGATGAGAATGTATCAATGGTTGGATTAAAGATCAGCTGCCAGAAAACTAAGACTATGCAGACTGGAGACCAGCAGACAACTGATAATCAATGAGGAACATTTGGAAAACTCCACAAGATTTACCTAACTTAGCAGCATAGTCACAGTAGATGATGTAGAGGTCGACATCAACTCCCAAATTGGTACAGCTGCATCAGTCTTCAGAAGAATGCAGCCAATATGGTCTAGTGGCGGGATATCCAAGATGTTAAAAGTCAAGCTCTTCCAGTCCGTAGTCCTCCCTATAGCCCCTTATGCCAGTGAGACATGGAAAATCAATATGAAGATGAAAAAGAAATTGGATACATTCCAACAACGCTGCTTGAGGAAGATCCTGAAGACTAGATACAGAGACCACATCACAAATGAGGAGATCTACCGGGTAACTGCAACAAAGCCTCTCAGCCAGGACATAGAGGTACGCAGGATGAAATTTGCAGGACGTACTCAGAATGTCACCAGAATGTGCACCTAAGATAGCAATGACATGGAAACCTGACGGAAGAAGGAAAAGAGGCCGACCAAAACTCACATGGAGGCGAACATTCCAGAAGGATTTGGAAGCCCGGCACGCTAACCTATCGAGGGTGAAAGACGTTGCACATGACCGAACAGAATGGCGAAAGCTTGCTGCCCAATGCACTCAACAGTGTGGGAGGAACTAAGTCTAAGTAAGTCAGGAACAAGTTATTCACTCAAAGCGCGACTGCTCAGTTGTTGGTAGGATGGTTCAGTTGCTTGTGAGGTGTCTATAGGTGTGGTGTCTATAGACGGTCAAGGGGGGACGACCTCCCCTCCCGCTCCCCCCCTCTCTACCCCCCTCCTCATCCCCTCCTCCTTCCACGTCCCCCTCTCCCTGCCCCCCTCTCCCTGCCCCCCTCTCCCTGCCCCCCTCTCCCTGCCCCCTCTCTCTGCCCCCTCTCCCTGCCCCCCTCTCCCTGCCCCCCTCTCCCTGCCCCCCTCTCCCTGCCCCCTCTCCCTGCCCCCCTCTCCCTGCCCCCCTCTCCCTGCCCCCCCTCTCCCTGCCCCCCCTCTCCCTGCCCCCCCCTCCCCTGCCCCCCCTCTCCCTCCCCCCCCCTCCCTCTCTCTCTTTCTGTCCCTGGCAGGGGGTAGAGAGGGGGGTGCGAGGGGGTAGAGGCAGCAGCTACCCAGGACATAGAGCAGCAGACACCCGAACAGGCACCGGGCCTGAGCTAGGCTGCAGCCGGCATGGACCCGAACGAGGCAGGGAGTGATCTGAGAACGGTCAAAAGTGGAGGGCCAGCCGATCGTGGCTTCCGCGAGGGGAAGCCCACTGACCCGCGTGACAGACGATCGGGCGGGGGAGGCGTCGAGGAGGTCGGCCCCCTTGATGGCCAGGTGTGATCGGGATCACCAGCGAGGAAAAGGCGTCACGATTCCCTGAGTCCCTGCGATCGACGGAGGAATCGCAGGTCTCCATTTAGACGGCCTCTCCCAGACGGAGTAATGGCCACCACGATCAAATTCCCATTGCGCTGTCCCGCATCCTCACACACGCAGTGATAAAGGCCGCCGCTGCAATGTTCTAGAACTTCAAGGAGTCCAGCGGAGCGCGCAGCACGACCTGATCAGCCGTTTAAAAAACCCTAAGTGACAAATTTAAAGAAGTGAAAGTTAAGAAGCCAAGAAGTACAGAAGAGAGAACAGGGGTGACGTCACTCGCAGCGCGAGCAGAGGCAGGCAGATCCATTGTGACAGCGCGAGTAGAGGTAGGCAGATCCATTGTGACGTCATCGGCGAGACCATCTCATTTATTTACCAAGTTATTTGAAATTTTTAAATATTTTCATAAATAACTCAGGAAATAATCCATCAAATTTTCAAATGAGGTGATTTTTGAAATCATGGCATAAATCTCTATTGGAATATGTAAAAATGTCACCGTCAGCGCATCATGTTTTCGAGGAAATGTGAAACACACACACACACACACACACACACACACACAAACACACACACACACACACACACACACACACACACACACACACACACACACACACCCACACAAATTAGGCCATTCGGCTGATCTATCTCTCCCTCCTAACCCCATTCTCCTGCCTTCTCCCCATAGCCTCCGAATGGGGAGGATGTTTCCACCAGTGGGGGAGTCTAGGACCAGAGGTCATAGTCTCAGAATAAAAGGACGTTCCTTTCGGAAGGAAATGAGGAGGAATTTTTTTAGTTAGAGAGTGGTGAATGTGGGGAATTCATGTCACAGACAGCTGTGGAGGCCAAGTCAATTAATATTTTTCGGGCAGAGATAGCTAGATTATTGATAAGTACAGGTTTCGGAGGCTATGGGGAGAAGGCAGGACAATGGGATTAGGAGGGAGAGATAGATTAGCCGAATGGCCTAAATGTGCTTCTATCACATGAACGTGAACTGGCTGATTCCGGGCTAAACCGAGAAATTTCTGTCATTCCCTGAGGCAAAAATGCAAAACATTTAGAAATCACGACTGTTCATATTGCACCACATGCTCAACAGTCTGTAATACGGTTCTTGCAACTGCAGGACTTTAGGTCAAATTAACTAAATAGTTTTAATAATAGTTTTACCAGTCCACAGCAATTTGTGTGCTGTTTCAAGAAATATATCTGACATTTACTTTAATCTTGGCTTTTAGTTTAGTTTAGAGAAACAGCGTGGAAACCAACCCTTCAGCTCACTGAGCCCACACCAACTAGCAATCCACGTACACTAGTCCTATCCTACACACATTAGGGGCAATGTATATCAAGCCAATTAACCTACAAAAATGTATGTCTTTGGAGTGCTGGAGGAAACCGGAGATCCTGGACAAAACCCTCCCAGGTCACTGGGAGAACATAAAAACTCATACAGGCAAGTACCTGTAGTCAGGATCAAACTCAGATATCTGGCACTGTAAGGCAGCAACTCTACCGCTGCGCCACCATGCTGCCTCATGTTTTTATGTTTGCCATGTTTATCCTTTAGGACTTTGGTCAATGTCTAACAGAAAGACTTGGTCTCATTTGGTGTCTCTCATATCCCAAAGCCCTCATGGCCAATGAGGGACTTTTTTTAAAAGGAAATACAGAATATGCCATCCAACCTCTACACGTGTATGGTGGAGAGCATATCATTGGTTGCATCATGGCTTGGTTCAGTCGAAGAATGAAGGAGGCTGCAGAAAGTGATGGACATCGCACAGTTCATCACGGGTATTGACTTCCTATCATCAAAGAGATCTACTGGAAGCACTGTCTCAAGGTGGCATCTCATATCATCAAAAAGTCACACCACTCTGCAGTGCTACCTACTATGACTTCTGGCTCCAAAGTCAACGATGATGTCTTTGCATCTTTAATACTAGGTTCAAATCTGTGTCAAGATATGAATGCCTGGCATAGTTAGGAAGTTGCTGGAATTCTCCATACATTCTGTTAATTATGTAGCCATGTTTTTTTTTTTGCCATTTGGGAGCATATCTCTGAGATTCAGTACTTAGCTGTCCACTGCTATTCTGATCAACAGCAGTATTATTTGCTTGCATTGAAAAAATATATATTCTGGTTGAATAAGTTATTATTCTGGTTGAAAGTTTTGCTTTTGTTTCAGTCATTCATGTGAACTTGCTACAAAGCTAATTTGCTGAGCCAATGTTAAAATTAACCCTTTCCTGTTTACAGATCCCATGTTTGTGTGGTAGTGCTCCTTGTCTGGTGTGCTCATGTTGTCCAACTGGGAGAGCTTCAATTGTAACACGATTGGTGTATACAACTATTTTATTAATTGGTACATCTCTGGCCGGCATTATGCTTGTACCTGGAGTGGAAGATCAATTAAGAAAGGTATGGTGCAGAATCAAACTTGTACAAGTATGTTAATTATCTGAAAATGTTAGATGATGAATGAAAATATCTCCTGCTGATGTGGTAAAAAGTGAACAGACTTCCAATAAATGGTTAGCAAATTGCTCACAAACTATAGGATCTCCTCCAGAATGAATTTTAAGGCTTGTTAAAGGGAGCCCAAGATAAGCCTCATTCTAGGTCTTGTATTGTCTCAAATATAGACAACCGTCACAAACTACATACAAAATTTGATCCGTAACTTAATACCGGAATTTTTGCCATTTATTCTATGCCTAGCTAATAACTGCAAAAGCAAATTGTACATTAAAACTTCATAAACAGTGTATCTACCGTCAGCACTACTAACTTCAAAGGTCCTTGGACATACATGCTAGACTCTCCTATCATTCATTGAGCATTTCTAGCCTTCTTTATCCTCCCTGTACTTATTAGTCTTCACAAGATTATTCACCTCCTTTTTCAGGATTAAACTTCACATGTCATTAAATTTTGCCCATCACACCAACACATCAATAGGTCATTCTAAATGCAATAAAAATGACCCTCCCCACTACAACAACATACCTATTTCGTTCACATTATTTACATACTTGCTGATATATTTCCGCCATTCTTGCCCACATTACAATTATATTTGGGACTGGCAAAGTCCCATAGCACGGAAAAAACACAGTGTAATAAAAAGAGGTCATGGACTTTCTAATTGCAAATTCCAGTCTTGACATCACACCCAGTGCATCCAAAGCCAAATGCAATTTGCCAATTTGCTACGAGATCCCACGAATCAGATTCCCATGTGAGACTTAGTCATTGCCATTATTGTAATCCAGGAACGATCCTCATTTCAACCACAAAACCTGAATAGCACAATATATAAGAAGAACACCAATTATATATGGTACAATAGAATTTGGAAACAAATAAAATTATCTTTAAAATTAAGAAATCTATCACTGTTAATGCCAATAGCGAACAACCCTTTATTTAAACCATCTCTTATTGATAAGACATATAACCAATGGGAAAGTCTCGGAATTAGAAGGATCAGGGATATCGAAATGGAAACCTGCTATCATTCCAACAACTACAATTAAAATTTTAAATTGAAAAACAACCAATATTTTAAATATCTTCAGATTTGCGACTTTGTGAAAAAATATATACAAGGATATCAAAAAGTAACTCCTGACATTGGAAGAAGCAATAAATATTGAAGCTGACTCACAAAAAATAATATCCTATTTATATAATAGTATTCTAAATATAGACCTACCATCGACAGAGGTACTTAGAGAAGAGTGGGAACGGGAAGTAATGATAAAAATTACGAAGGTTTGGGAAAAATACCTGATATATATTCACAAATGTTTCAATTAATGTAAGACATAATCTAATTCAATTTAAAATTGTACATAGATCATATTATTCAAAAACAAGATTGAACAAATTTTATCCAAATATATCCGCCACTTGTGATAAATGTCTAGCCCAAAAGGCAACTATAACACACTCCTTAGTTTCCTGCATAAAACTTTATAGATTTTGGAATGATATTTTTGAAATACTTACAAAATTATTCAAGACAAGAATGGAACCTAATACTGAAATGATTATATTTGGTGTAATGGAAGATTGGAATAAATTGAACACATCTCAAAATCTATTCCTTAACTATGGTTTAATAATAGCAAAAAAATTAATACTTAAATTTTGGAAGGGTACATCAATACCAACGCTTAAAATGTGGATTGCAAGTATGTTGGACACCGCTCATCTTGAGGAAATGTGATTCCTCGTAATGGATAAATCAGACCAATTCATAACGAGTTGGTCTCCATTCGTCGTTTTTTTGGAATCATATGGTGCAACACAATTGTAAAAAATAACTGTTTCAGGACTGGACGAGGGTTGGTCAAGATTATAAATAATGATCTCCTTTTCTTTTTTATTTTATTTTCTTCTCACTATTTTCTCTCTCAACTTTCTTCATTTACTCGTTGTCTTTCTTCACACACTATATATTTCACATCTTTCTATCCTTTACTATCTAACTTCTTTTTCTTATTCTCATCTTTTTTCAATGTAACAAAAAAAAAAAGGAGTTGTACATAAAATGTATTATGAAAATATATATTAGGCACTTTGGTGCCATATGACTGTGCTTACTTCTAATAAAATAAAATAAAAAAATAAATAAATAAATAAATAAAAACTAAGCGAAATGATTTCTCTACTATGAGTGCATGTAATCAGATCAATTTTATTTTCCTCTGAGTGCAGTGCAGAAGCTGTACCTTATGTCAAGTCAAGTCAAGTTTATTTGTCACATACACATACGTGATGTGCATTGAAATGAAAGTGGCAATGCTCGCGGACTTTTGTGCAAAAGACAAACAACCAAACAAACTATAAACACAATCATAACACGCATATTCTTTTACATAATAAATAATGGAAGGAAAAACGTTCAGTTGAGTTAGTCCCTGGTGAGATAGGCGTTTACAGTCCGAATGGCCTCTGGGAAGAAACTCCTTCTCAACCTCTCCGTTCTCACCGCATGGCAACGGAGGCGTTTTCCTGACCGTAGCAGCTGGAACAGTCCATTGCAGGGGTGGAAGGGGTCTCTCATGATATTGTTGGCTCTGGAGTTGCACCTCCTGTTGTATAGTTCCTGCAGGGGGGCATGTGAAGTTCCCATAGTGCGTTCGGCTGAATGCACTACTCTCTGCAGAGCCTTCTTGTCCTTGGCAGAGCAATTCCCAAACCAGATGGTAATGTTCCCGGACCAGATGCTTTCCACCATAGTGAAATGTAGTGAAGAAAACTAATCCTCTCTAAATTGTTTATTAAATGAATAACTGGTAGTTTGTGGATTATTTTCACATTGAATGACTCCACCAACTATCTTAAGGAATCCACTCCAGCAAATGTGCAGCTTTTTGTGTCTATACCCGTTGTTCTATATCCAGCAATGTCCTTGTATCTATACCCACTGTTTCATCTGCAACTGTCAGTATTTCCTTGCACAAGTGTGGCACGGTGGCACAGGGGTAGTTGCTGCCTTACAGCGCCAAAGACCCAGGTGCGATCCTAACGAGGGGCTGTATATATGGAGTTTCTCTGTGTACTTCGTGGGGTTTTTCTGGGAGCTCCAGTTTCCTCTCATGCGCCAAAGATGTATAGGTTTGTAAGGGGTTCACTGGTCGGCGTGGACTCGGTAAACTGAAAGGCCTGTTTCTGCGCTGTAATCTCTAAACTAAAAACTAAACTAAGTGTGAGCTGTGTGGTATTTCTGTGTAGCCTTTACATCTTTGTGGATGTCCAGGACTTGTTGACCATTCGATGCAGGTGTTTTACCAAGTGCACTTTGACATTAGACTCTTCATTGAATTCAGAATGAGAGTCTGAGGCTACAGAGGTACTTCATCATTCACAGCACGCACAGCCATTTCAATGGCAAATTTGGAATGGTCTAGGGAGATATTTAACATTAATTACAATTAAAAGAATATTTACAGGGCATTAGAAGAGATGACATAACCACTAACTCATAAAGATGTGGCAGAATTTGTAGATATTTTAAATATTTAATGAATTTAAATATTTTCAGCTTCAGGTTTTTAATTTATGATTTTAACTGTTGTAAACATTTAACATTTAAAAGTTTGAATATTTCTGAATACTCATTACATTAAGATGCAATTTTGATAGCTTTGACAGCAACTCGGGCGAGGGAGTGACTGAGCGGTAGTTTTATGACCAGGGTTTATTCTGACCCACTATCCCTCCCTCAATTAGTTGAAATTTGTGTTGAGATAGAGCCTGCCATTAGTGTGGTGGTGAAGGTAGGGCAGTGGTGGTGTGGTGATGGTCATTGCATAGCAGGATTTCAAATGAATTGGCTGGACCTTTAAGAAAATAATACATTGAAAGGAAATTTAACATTTACATTTCAACATTCATGCATCTGCACCCACTGTTTCATCTGCAGCTGCCAGTAATTCCTTGCACAAGTGTAGCCATCTAGGCATGTGTCTGAAAAACGACCTCATGTGTTCCCTGGAAGAGGCATAGGTTCACAGTTTAAGACATTTGTCGTTCTCTTTGCAGATCCCTAGTCACATTAGTCTAATTAATTAACTGTCAAATGAATTAATTTTTGGAATTAGTACTGAAGGTCACATGCTGTTGTGGCTTTGCATTTCCTTTTATATAGATAGCCAACAAGTGTTTTGGCTCAAATACATTCAAGCAATGCACGGAAATTGCTTTCTATGCATGCAGCTGTAAAGTACATGGAATAAATCTGTTATGCATATACTATGAGAATATATTAAAAGTTTTTTCTTTCTTTCACCACAAATAATGACACTGAGAAATCACCTTTCAGATTCCAGGATTCTGCGAGTTTGGTGATAATACACAATTGCCTGAAGAGGATGATCCTGCAGTTTGCAGAGTGTTGGTTGGTTACAAGTCCGTGTATCGGACCTGCTTCGGAATGGCCACTTTTTTTTTGTTGTTAGCTCTGCTTATGATCAATGTGAGAAACAGCAAAGATCCCAGGGCCTTGGTGCACAATGGGTAAGTTTACCTTTGCAAGTTCCTTTTTGCAAGTTGCAAGATTGCATATTTGGATCAAGTTTTTTAATTAGATGGTTTTAAAAGAATCATATATCTATTAACAGTCTGTAACTATCCCCCCACCCTCTCCCCCCCACCTCCCTCTCTCCCCCCCCCACCCTCTCTCCCCCCCCCCTCTCCTCCCCCCCCCCCCCTCTCCCCCCCCCCCCCCCCCCCCCCCCCCCCTCCCCTCCCCCCCCCCCTCTCCCCCCCCCCCTCTCTCCCCCCCCCCCTCCCCCCCCCCCCTCCCCCCCCCCCCCCTCCCTCTCTCTCCCTCTCCCCTCCCCCCTCTCTCTCTCCCCCCCCCCCCTCTCTCCCCCCCCCTCCCTTCGCTCTCCCCCCCACCCTCTCTCCCCCCCTCCCCTCTCCCCTCCTCCCTCTCCCTCCCCTCTCTCCCCCCCCCTCCCCCTCCCCCTCTCCTCCTACTCAACTCCCCCCCCCCCACCCCCCCCCCCTCTCTCCCCCTCCCCCTCTCCCCCCCCCCTCTCCCCCCCCCTCTCCCCCCCCCCTCCCCCCCTCTCTCCCCCCCCCTCTCTCCCCCCCCCCCCCTCTCCCCCCCCCCCCCCCCCCCCCCCCTCCCCCCCCCCTCCCCCCCCCCCCCTCCCCCCCCCCCCCCCCTCTCCCCCCCCCCCCCCCCCCCCCCCCCCCCCCCCCCCTCCCCCCCCTCCCCCCCCCCCCCCCCCCCCCCCCCCCCCCCCCCCCCCCCCCCCCCCCCCCCCCCCTCCCCCCCCCCCCCCCCCCCCCCCCCCCCCCCCCCCCCCCCCCCCCCCCCCCCCCCTCCCTCTCCCCCCCCCCCCCCCCCCCCCCCCCCCCCCTCCCTCCCCCCCCCCCCCCTCCCCCCCCCCCCCCCTCCCCCCCCCCTCTCCCCCCCCCCCCTCTCCCCCCCCCCCCCCCCCCCCCCCCTCCCCCCCCCTCTCTCCCCCCCCTCTCTCTCCCCCCCCCCCCCCCCCTCCCCCCCCCCCTCCCCCCCCCCCCCCCCCTCTCTCCCCCCCCCTCTCTCCCCCCCCCGCCCTCCCCCCCCCCTCCCTCTCCCCCCCCCTCTCTCCCCCCCTCTCTCCCCCTCCCCTCTCCCCCCCCCCCCTCTCTCTCTCCCCCCCCCCTTCCTCCTCTCTCCCCCCCCTCTCTCCCCCCCCCCCCCCCCCCTCTCTCCCCCCCAATAATAATATTGATATAATATCAAGGAGGGATATTGTGTGGGGGTGGTTAGTGCATGTGATGCCACATGCCACCCCCCCAGTCCCCTCCACTGCACTTGGTCCAGTATATATTAAAAATCCTACTCTTGATAGTAACTTTGTTTGCACGTGGCATATTCTAGGAATTACATTTATAGATATGACTCATGGAAGTCAAAGTTGCTTGCAAAGGTATCGAATTCACCAAGAATCCATCAACGGTGATTAATTCTTTGCACTTATGAGTGCCAAGCAACTCCTAATATTAAAAGCAAATTAGTTTAAAATTAATTATCATGTGAATTGACATATAAAATAACTCAAAGGTTTATTTTATGTTTTTGAATGTCTGTTGTGACACATGGTTAAAATCAGGACAGCATAAGAAGATGTATAATAGACAATTAGAGACATTTATGACCAATAGTTTTTTAATCATTTTCTTTTCAGTTTCTGGCTATTCAAGTTTGGAGCACTTGTAATACTAATGGTTGGTGCATTTTATATCCCAGAAGGTTACTTCAGTCGAGGTAAGTGTAAAGTTGCATATCATGAATTAACTTTTTGAGGAACTTTTTAGTGTACGTCCATTCATCTTTGAAATCATGCTGTGTGAAACTAATACTTTAGGAATTAATAATACAATGTGCCAACAAACCTCAGCGGATAAAATCATAACTCAATGTGATTTTATGGTATATATGGTAATAGAATCAAATAAATATTTGTGCTCCTTGGAGGCAAAATCTTCATGGAAAATGTGCCTTCATAAAAGCTTTTATAGTTGCATTGCATTAAACAGTGCTTTATATTTAATTTCAGTTTTTATCAACTTAATCATTTACGAGTAGCAGAAAATCAAATATATTATGGGGAACAATGCTACCGTGTCTCTAAACACTCACATTTGTTACAAACATACATTTAGTTCATCATTGGATTACATTTGTATCCCACAACAACTTGTTGTCTATTGTTTTTATTAAGATACAGGCTTTTAGTTTACCATGAAGTCATAAGGAGCTTCAAATCCATCTGTCCATTTTGGTGTTACGTATAACAGGTATGTTCAGAAAGCAGTTTACTGCATCCCAGAGATCCTTAATGGCATTTCTAATCGAGCTACGCTACCAGCAGACAGCAACTCTAGGGAAATAATAAGTTTATAGAATTAGGAGCGCTATTTATACAGCATAACATTTTTATTTGCTATGTGCCAAAATGTTATTAGAAATTTGAAAACTAAATGCAATCTGCTATTTTATTTACCAGTGTGATGCTTCTGAATTTTCACTTGGTAATGGTAATTTTGGTGATGGAGTCACATAGCATGGAAACAGTCCCTGCAGCCCAACTTGTCCATGCCAACCAAGCTGCCCCATCTATCTTAGATGCGTTAGGGTTAGGCCCCTTTTTGGCCCATATCCTTCTAAATCATCCCTATCCATATACCTGTCGAAATCCCTTTTAAATGTTGCTGTAAATGGCTACTACAGCTGCTATTGCACCTGCATCTACTACTTTCTCCAGCAGCATGTTCCATATACCCTCTGTGTGAAAAAGGTGTCCCTCAGTTTCCTATTAAATCTTTCCCCTCTCACCTTAAACGTGCCCTCTAGTTCTGAATTCCCCAACTTTGGTAAACAAGACTCTGTGCAGTAAGCTTATCTATTCCCCTCATAGTTTTATATGCCATGTGACTTCAGGGATGATGCCAGGTTGGCAATGACTATACCCTGCCATCCTTTTATATCCATCGCCCTTTTATTCCCAGCCCCCTTTGTAAACGTCCTCTGCACCTCTTCCACCTTAGTGTCATCTTTCCCATAGTAGAGTGCCGACAACTGCACACAATATGCTATGTGCAGCCCTACCAGGGTCTTATATAATTGCAATATATCTTCCCAAATTCCATAATCAATTCACTGTC
Organism: Leucoraja erinaceus; assembly: GCF_028641065.1. Taxonomy (NCBI): domain Eukaryota; kingdom Metazoa; phylum Chordata; class Chondrichthyes; order Rajiformes; family Rajidae; genus Leucoraja; species Leucoraja erinaceus. Next base: position 68,973,909 of record NC_073380.1, on the reverse strand, counting down.
TAATGCTATCCAGCATGCCAAAAGCCTTCACTATCACCATATTTACCTGTTAAGGCACTTTCGGGAAACTATATGCTTGGCCTCCTAAATCTCTCTGCTCTACAACATCCATCGTGATTCCCTTTGTTGTACCCATATGACGTCAGCCTTTGGATTCTTCGATGGAGGTACAACAGTTCTGCCATTGATCACGAAGTTGTTGACAATCATAATTGTAATTTATTAGCCAAGTATGTTTTGCAACATACGAGGAATTTGATTTGCCATACAGTCATACCAAAAAAGTAACAAGACACACAACTACATAAAAAATTACCATAAACATCCACCACAGTGGCTCCTCCACATTCCCCACTGTTATGGGAGGCAATAAAGTCTTATCTTCTTCCCTTCTTTTCTACCCCGGTCGGTGGAGTCGAACCATCCACAGTGGGGGCGATCGAAGCTCCCGCAGCCGGCAATCGAAGATCGCGCGTCGGGGCGGTCGAAGCTCCCGCAATCGGGGCGGTCGAAGCTCCAGTGGCTTGGAGCTCCCGACGTCAATCCCTTACCAGGGATCGCAAGCTCCACAATGTCAAGTCCGCAGGGTCCCGCGGTTGGAGCTCCCAAAGTCGATCCCCAGCAAAGGGATCGCCAGCTCCACGGTGTTAGGTTGCAGTGCGTCGAGGAAAGAGGAAAAAATAAAATCCCCCCCCCCCACCACCATCACCCCCCACATGATACAAAACTAATGGTACACTAAAATAACATTTTACAACAAACTAAAAACAACAAAGAAGGAAAAAGATGACAGACTGACAGAACTACATCCAAGGATATCATGTCAGCCCAAGTTAATGCATTTCTTTCATCGCCAGGCTGCATATTTGGAGTAAAATCTGGTGCTAAAGGAATCTGCCGTGTAGCCAATCCCACCAATTATCTGCTCAGTCCTCTTGTTGGCTCCAGCAAACCAACGACTGATTTGGTGCTTCTTCCTGTACTCGTACAGAACTAAAAAAAACTCATTACTTTTCCATCCTTCTCACCTTCACATGATCTATCTCATTCCTTACTTTTTATCTCCATCTAGCGGATAGACAGATATCCTTTACAAGAGAACTTACATTTACTGTGATCTTGATTATACTTCCTCCTATCCTGCTTCCTGTAACGGCTCGTTTTCTTCTCACAATTCCTCCATTTCCATTAGAAACATAGAAACATAGAAATTAGGTGCAGGAGTAGGCCATTCGGCCCTTCGAGCCTGCACCGCCATTCAATATGATCATGGCTGATCATCCAACTCAGTATCCCGTACCTGCCTTCTCTCCATACCCCCTGATCCCCTTAGCCACAAGGGCCACATCTAACTCCCTCTTAAATATAGCCAATGAACTGGCCTCAACTACCCTCTGTGGCAGAGAGTTCCAGAGATTCACCACTCTCTGTGTGAAAAAAGTTCTCATCTTGGTTTTAAAGGATTTTCCCCTTATCCTTAAGCTGTGACCCCTTGTCCTGGACTTCCCTAACATCGGGAACAATCTTCCTGCATCTAGCCTGTCCAACCCGTTAAGAATTTTGTAAGTTTTTATAAGATCCCCTCTCAATCTTCTAAATTCTAGAGAGTATAAACCAAGTCTTTCCAGTCTTTCTTCATAAGACAGTCCTGACATCCCAGGAATCAGTCTGGTGAACCGTCTCTGCACTCCCTCTATGGCAGTAATGTCCTTCCTCAGATTTGGAGACCAAAACTGTACGCAATACTCCAGGTGTGGTCTCACCAAGACCCTGTACAACTGCAGTAGAACCTCCCTGCTCCTATACTGAAATCCTTTTGCAATGAAAGCTAACATACCATTCACTTTCTTTACTGCCTGCTGCACCTGCATGCCTACCTTCAATGACTGGTGTACCATGACACCCAGGTCTCGCAGCATCTCCCCCTTTCCCAATCGGCCACCATTTAGATAATAGTCTGCTTTCCCGTTTTTGCCACCAAAATGGATAACCTCACATTTATCCACATTATACTGCAATTGCATTTTCTCTGATGATAACGCATTCCACATCGGTGACCCTGTGACAATGAAGTGGAATTGCTGAACAATGTGTCCAAACAATTCAAGAAGCATTAATTCAGTTCAGTTTTGTTTATTGTCATGTGTACCAAGGGACAGTGAAAAACTTTTGTTGCATACTAACCAGTCAGCAGAAAGACAATACAAGATTCCAATCGAGCCATTCACAGTGTACGGATACATGATAAGGGAATAACATTTAGTGCAAGGCAAAGCCAATCGAGTCCTATCAAAGATAGTCTGAGGGTCACCAATGTGGTTGATAGTATGTGGACCAATGAGGACTGATCTATAGTTTTGGTAGGATGGTGCAGTTGCCCGATAACAGGTGGGAAGAAACTGTCCCTGAATACAGACCTGTATGACTACAGACCTGTCGCACTGCCCTCTCTGGTCATGAAGACACTCAAATGGCTTGTGCTGGCCAAGCTGAAAAATATCACAAACTCCCTGCTGGACCATCTGCCGTTTGCATATAGGGCCAATAGATCTGTGGATGATGCAGTCAACCTGGGCCTGCACTTCATCCTACAGCACCTAGACCGCCAGGGGACTTATGCGAGGATCCTGTTTGTTGATTTTAGCTTTGCATTCAACACCATTGTGCCAGAGTTACTACACTCCAAACTTTCCGAGTTGACTGTGCCTGAACCCCTCTGTCAGTGGATCACCAACTTCCTGACAGACCGGAAGCAGCATGTGAGGCTGGGAAAGTACATCTCGGACCCGTAAACCATCAGCATAGGAGCACCACAAGGTTGCGTGCTCTCTCCTCTACTCTCTCTACACACCAACGACTGCACCTCCACAGACACCTCTGTCAAGCTTCTTAAGTTTGCGGATGACACAACCCTGATTGGACTGATCCAGGATGGGGAGGAATCTGCCTACAGACAGGAAGTGTCACAGCTGGCGACCTGTTGCCATTGCAACAACTTGGAGCTCAATGCTCTTAAGACAGTGGAATTGATTGTAAACTTTAGGAGAGCTCCCCCTCCCATCACCCCACTCACCATCAACAACACCACAGTCACACCTGTGGAGTCTTTTAAGTTCCTGGGAACCATCATCTCCAAGGACATTAAGCGGGGGGCGACCATCGACTCCACAGTCAAAAAGGCTCAACTGAGGATGTACTTCCTGCGGCAGCTGAGGAAGCACAATCCGCCACAGGCAATAATGGTCCAATTCTACATGGCCATCGTAGAGTCTGTTCTCACCTTCTCCATCATGGTCTGGTTTGGCTCAGCCACCAAGCACGACACCTGGAGGCTGCAGCGAATCGTCCAATCAGCAGAGAAGATTATTGGCTGCAACCTTCCCTCCTTTGATGGACTGTACACTGCAAGGGCCAGGAAGCGAGCGGGCAAGGTCACCTCTGACCCCTCTCACCCTGGCCACAAACTCTTTGAATCATTTCCCTCTGGATGGCGACTCCGGACTGTCAAAGCTGCCACAGCCAGACATAAAAACAGTTTTTATCCACGAGTAGTTGCTCTACTCAACAGCCAAAAATCTGTAGCCTTCCCTTGATCTAGTATTTTGTAGGTTCACATGCTTGATCAATGGTGTTTTATCATTAATGTTTTATTATTATTAATGTTTAGTGTTTTCTGAGTCATTCGTAACTGTCACTGTATGTCATATTGTTACTTGTGGGTGGGGCACCAAGGCAAATTCCTTGTATGTGAATACTTGGCCAATAAACTAACTTACTGACTTACTGACTGACTGACTGACTGACTGACTGACTGACTGACTGGCTGAATCTGGTTGTGCGTTTTCTCACTTCTATACTTTTTGCCCGATAGGAGAGGGGGGAAGAGGGAGTGGCCAGGGTGCGAATCATCCATGATTATGCTGTTGGCCTTGTAGAGGCAGCATAAGGAATACATTGAATCAATGGAAGGGATGTTGCTTTGTGTGATGGTCTGGGCTGCATCCACAATTTGGCTTCCATTGTTTCTTCTTATGTACAAGACTGGCCTCAGGACTATAATTCAGAGTGCTTGGGGAAAAATGCCCCTCTTTAACTTGATATTTCTCTTTCTGTTATTGTACATCTTCCTCATTTATTCTTTGGATTATCAGAGTCAAGAAATTGCATTTGCAACTGTAGTAGCATTCTCTCCTACAGCTGGATCTCTTGTTGCAGAGGGAGATACCCAGCCAATCACCCTGCTTCAATGTGCTCTTCAAGGCATCTACTAAAAATAATTCATCCTCATGACTCTACATCTCCATGTGTAACCATTGCCCTTGATATTGGGTGCACTGACCTATCAAAAGTTGGTTTAGTTTTCTCGTTTGGAGGCAATCAATAGTCCTTCGACAAATGAAGGGCATCTAACACATTTCTCTGAGTGCGTCATGAATCTTCCACTGAAGAAGAATGTTTGCTTGAAAGAATTTGGGGCCAAAGCTTTGAAAAATGTATGAAATTATTGTGTAATGGCTGACTCGTGAATCATCCACTGAACACTTGTGGCTGCCACTTTAGAGGGTCCCACCATCTTTGTTGTATCTTTCTTATTCTATTGTGTTGATGTAGAAGCTCACAAAACTTGCAGGATGTTCTGTAAAACATGAAAGACTTCCTACATTAAACTGCAGATACACATCAATTCTCTTTATCCCTCGTCATGATAATATGCATGGAAATGGTTTCCGTTCCACTGATCATACGATGAGCCTCTGAGATGCATCTATCTCGTCTCCTCATCTTGGGCAAGTGTTTCTCCTTCTTGTCCATTCACAGGCTGCCATAATCACAAATTGCATGTCCGTCTGATGTGAGGCTCCCTGCTAAGTGGTGAAGGAACACCAAAAACTTTGTGGGAATTGGTGAGGATGAGGCAGGAGAAGTGCTGCTTGAAACAACCAGGTGCCTCTTTGTCCAATTGTTTTCTTCTGGCTATTTCCTACAATGTTAACCTGCTCACTGCCATGTTTTTTTTTTTCACTATTGGCCATGATCCGAGTATACTTGGGTCTGATACTTGTGCACTGAACAGGATAAAAGACAGATGCTTAAGCTTTATGAATATTGATGCTTCTTTGAAAAATAATAACTTAGTCTTTTACATTCCCCAGGTTCAAAATCCCTTTCCCCTTTGCAGTATTTGTGAATTTAACTTAGTGCATCTGTTATGCACCCCTTCAGCAGTGTGTCCTGGCTCTATCATTTGCACATTGTCAAGTAACAGGCCACACATATTATTTTGGTGCAACATTGTTTTGTGCATCTGCCGCCTCTAAACTATGTGTGGCATTCTCATGACCCTTGTTTGGACAGTCGAGGGCTGCATCAGTCGAAAAGCTACCACGCCAGATATACTGATGTGCCCCACTCTGCGCTGTTATCCCCTGCTCTGATGCCACGTTATCAGCCAATTATTCATTTGCTTATCCTTTCCACCCGCACCCAGAGCACCATTATGCAATCCATGACTTTCACGAATTCCTCCAGTTCTTGATTTTTTTGAGACATGGCAGAATTCTTCAAGGCTTTTCAATTTGCAAGCAAAGTTGAACCTATCTGTGTAGGAAGGAACTGTTGATGCAACCAAAGATCGACACAAAAATCTGGAGTAATTCAGCGGGTCAAACAGCATATCTGGAGAAAAAGAATAGGTGACATTTCGGGACGAGACCCTTCTTGTGTTCTCTGGTTGAAGGGCCCTTTCAAACGGCTGGATGCTTAAATTCTATGTAGATTCCAATTGCCTTGCACTCGCCGAAGACCAGCGGAAAATTTATGGTAATGATGAAACATCTGTTGGAAGCTGAGAAAGATCTGATGAAACTTCTGTTTCATCATTATCTTAGAAATTCATTGGCTTCATGGAGTTGAATGTGATGCAGTTCAGTAGGAAGAATGGGAAGACAATATTAAATAATGCATACGCTTCTTTGCAGAAGCAGCAGTATCTGTCATTTGGTGTGCATATATTGTCAAAAGTAACAGAGCAGGTTAAGAAAGTGGTTAATCCCTAAGAAAGTGATTTAATGCTGAGGTTTTATAAGGCACTGGTCAGACTGCCTTTAGAGTATTGTGAGTAGTTTAGTTTAGAGATATAGAAACATAGAAAATAGGTGCAGGAGTAGGTCATTCGGCCCTTCGAGCCTGCACCGCCATTCAATATGATCATGGCTGATCATCCAAATCAATATCCCATACCTGCTTTCTCTCTCTATACCCCCTGATCCCATTAGCCACAAGGGCCACATCTAACTCCCTCTTAAATCTAGCCAATGAACTTGCCTCAACTACCTTCTGTGGCAGAGAATTCCACAGATTCACCATTCTCTGTGTAAAAAAATGATTTTCTCATATAGTGCGGACACAGGCCCACCGAGTCCGCACACTAACACTATCCTACACACTAGCGACAACTTACATTTATACCAAGCCAATTAACTTACAAACCTGTACGTCTTTGGAGTGTGGGAGGAAACCGAAGATCTGGGAGAAAATCCAAGTGGTCACAGGGAGAACGTACAAACTCCAAACAGACAGCATCCATAGTCGGGATCGAACCCAGGTCTCTGGCGCTGTAAGCGCTGTAAGGCAGCAACTCTACCGCTGCACCACCATGCTGCCCATGCCGATTTGATAAGTTCGGCCCATCAGGTCTACTCCCACATTCAATCAAGGCTAATCTATTTTTCCCTCTCAACCCCATTCTCCCGCCTTCTCCCCATAATCACTGACACCTATACTAATCAAGAATCTGTCAATCGCCACCTTAAAAATATTAATTGACTTGGCCTCCACAGCTTTCTGTGGCAATTAATTCCACAGATTCACCAGCCTTTGACTAAAGAAATTCCTCCTCATCTCCTCTCTAAAGGTACGCTCTTTTATTCTGAGGCTATGGTCCCTGGTCCTAGACTCTCCCACTGTTGGAATAATTCTCACCACATCTACTACATCCAGGCCTTTGACTATTTGGCAAATTTCAATGAAGTCCCCCCTTTTAAACTCCAGCAAGTACAAGTACAGTGCTGTCAAATGCTCGTCATATGTAAACCCAATCAGTACTGGGATCATTCTCGTAAACCTCCACTGGACCCTCTCCAGCGTCAGTACATCCTTCCTCAGATATGATGCTCAATAATCAGCGGTTGTTGGTGATGCAAATTCATTATCAATATCCATTACATTCAGACTGATAGTTTCCTAATGCTGGGTGACTAATTGCAATGGGAGCAAATTTCTTTCATACGCATCAACCACTGTTTTCCTTTGGCTGATGGCTCTGCTCTGCTCCACTAAATATCTCTACGTTTCCCATCAATAAACAGTGAGTCGTATAGATCTGTAACCAAGGAGAAGGGCTGAAATCAATGTAGTTTTCAGGCTCTTTTCTTTGGCAAGATGAGGCTGCACTAACACATGCACAGATTTTCATTTAAAGTTCATGGGGAGATGAGGCTGGGTCTACAGTACAATCCTGGGTTTTGAAGGAGGGTTTTGACCTGAAACGTCACCCATCTATGTCCTCCAGAGCTGCTGCCTGACCCACTGACCCCCCAACTCCACAGCTTCCTACCATATACTGCAGCCCTTCATATCAAAGTAGCTGGAGATTTAAAGTGTTAATCATCATCCTGGTGAATAAGCAGTAAAATAAAAATCTCATACCCAAATTTCTGACAGGTTGAGAATGATAAACAAAGCAAGTTTGGAAGACTAAATTTGAACTAAATTTAAAACAGATTAAAGACAAAGTTTGACTAAAGTCAGTATTACATTATATTTAGTTTTTGATTATGTAAGGAATAGCTAATAGCTTATTGGATAGTCCATGGTGAAACATTTGACACTTTCTTTCTGTCAACTGATTTCTTGTACACAAACTGGAACATTTTGAGAGCTGGCACATTCATTGGGTGTCCTGTTAAGATCTGTTGATGTTAAATTAATGTAAAAAGGAAATGTAACCTATTCTTCTTACATTTCCTGATGCACTTTTGCACTCAGTGCTTAATTGAATACCCTGGGGCCTATGGCTAGAAAATAAAATTCAATTAATGGTTTATAGTATCCATATTTTAACTCGAGTACAGGAAATTGATACCGTGTTGAAATGAAAGAGTCTCCTTGTGATAAGTGCATCATATCAAATTGATTCTGAAAATCATAGTTTGCGTTCACTTTGTTGATGGCTTATATTTCAGTGGCTTCTCAGTTTTATTTATTTTCATATTTGAAATACATGAGTCAACATTTTCATGGCTTTACACGGTCTCGCACACATGCATCCAACCTGTTCTCCTCGTAAATTTAATGATGTTCTTAATGTAGTGTGATCTCAAAGAAAGGTTGAAGAAATTTGCTTAATATCAAATTTCATGGAAAATACATGATAATCCTTTTTCTGAAAATGAAAAATTCAATCTAGCATTTTGACAAATTCACAAAATGTGGTCTGAACTAGTGGATATCTTTACTGTTACGATTTATTGCAGAGAACATGCATCAGATCTGAAAACAAAAGTAAGCGTCATCGTCTGTATTTACCAGTTTTTTTGCTGTACGATCTTTTAAATTATAGCTGCACGCAACCAAACCTATCAATGTTATGCATGCATTGTTACCAGGAGCTCAACATTAGGATTGTCCGGTGCTTTTTCACTGAGACATTTTTGTGATTACTTTGAACGTTAGGAGTTTTTCAAAGTTGAAACTGTACTGTGATACTTTGAGCAGTGACTGAACAAAGAGGGAGCATGCATGAGGATTTTCAGACAATGCATTGGACACTTTGGTAGAAGAGAAGAAGGATAGTTGCCTTGTTGGGAATGGGATGAATTCTAAGATCCTACCAATCTCAACAAACTGTAGAACTGGCAGGTTCTAATTCTAGATGTACTGCTCAAATACAGAGGAATCCATGATGTAATCTATCATAATTTGTCAAAGTTATAGTATTCATGCTCAGACAATATACCCACTGCACCACTTTGATTGACAATCAGGTATTAAAGTATTAAATCCATGGAAAAGGCATATAAATTGGCCAGAGGAAGCAGCAATCTGGGGAATTGGGAGAAATTTAGAACAGAGGAGGACAAAGGGGTTAATTAAGAGGGGGGGAAAGAGCATGAAAGAAAGCTTGCGGGAAATACACAACTGACTCTAAAAGCTTCTTTATAGTCATAGAGTGATACAGTGTGGAAATAAGGCTCTTCGGCCCAACTCGCCCACACCGGCCAACAATGTCCCAGCTACACTAGTCCCACTTGCCTGCGCTTGGTCCATATCCCTCCAAACCTGACTATCCATGTACCTGTCTAACTGTTTCTTAAACGATGGGATAGTCCCAGCCTCAACTAACTCCTCTGACAGCTTGTTCCATACACCCACCACCATATGTGTGAAAAAGTTACTCCTCAAATTCCTATTAGATATGTAAAAGGTAAAAGATTAGTGAAGACAAATGTAAATCCTTTACATTCAGAGACAGGTGAATTTATAATGGGAAACAAAGAAATAGTAGAACTGCTAAATGAGTACTTTGGTTCTGTCTTCACTAAAGAAGCCACAAACAACCTCCCAGAAATACTAGAGGACTGAGGATCTAGTGGGAGGGAGGAACTGAATGGAATCCACATTAGTCAGGAAATGGTGTTAGGTAAACTGTTGGGACTGAAGGCAGATCAATTCCCAGGGCCTGATGGTAGGCATCCCAGAGTACTCAAGGAGATGGCCCCAGAAATCGTGGATGCATTGGTGATCATTTTCCAATGTTCTTTCGACTCTGGATCAGTTTCTGTTGACTGGAGGGTAGCTAAAACCCCATTTTTTAAGAAAGAAGGGAGAGAGAAAACATTGAATAATGGACCTGTTAGCTTTACATTGGTAGTGGGGAAGATGCTTGAGTTCATTGTTAAATATGTTATAGCAATGCATTTGGAAAGCAGTCAAATGCAGCATGGATTAATGAAGGGGAAATCATGCTTGACTAATCTTATGGAATTTTTTGAGGATGTAACAAGTAGAATGGATATGGAAGAGCCATTGGATATGGTGTATCTGGATTTCAAAAAATCCTTTGACAAGGTCCTACACAAGAGATTAGTGTGCAAAATTGGAACACATGGTATTGGGGGTAGGGTATTGACATTGGTAGAGAACTGGTTGGCAGATTGGAAGCAAAGAGTAGGAATTAACAGGTCCTTTTCAGAATGGCAGGCAGTGACTAGTAGGGTGCCACAAGGCTCGGTGCTGGGACCCCAGTCATTCACAATATATATTAACGATTGGGATGAGGGTATTAGATGTGACATCTCCAAGTTTGCGGATGACACAAAGCTGGGTGGCAGTGTGAGCTGCGATGAGGATGCTATGAGGCTGCAGGGTGACTTGGATAAGTTGGGTGAGTGGGCAGATGTGTGGGAGATTAAGTATATGGAATATAGCTTGTTAATCAATTAGCCAAGACGGATGCAAGCCAGACCCAGTAATTCAGTTCAGTGGACCTTTCTAGATTGGTCCAGCACCTACTGCGGATTCAGCTGAATGTCACAGGGCTTCCATTAACAAAGGAACAGTACTGAAGAAGCACATTGTAGGAGCACGGCAGTAAAGGCACATGGAAGGATAGCACAAAGCGACAATAACCTGTTTTTGTGTGCGCTACGTCTCAATAGAATTCATGAATTTGGATTGTGCCATTAATGTTCAATTTTTCTTGCGTTGTTGGAAAGAGGATGATGTGCTGATCGGGGGGAAAATAAGGATTGTAGGATGCCGATATTGCTGCTGATCTATTTGTTCGCTTGGAACCAAGGCCGAGGAATGAAGATTTAAAATACAGTGACATTTGAAGTGCGGACTGTACGAAAGCAACACCTGAGAGATTAGGAGTTTTTTTCACAGGTGCCGTTCATACAATACAGCATATTATACAGGGTAAGAATGAGATTAGATTAAGTTATTGTCATATGAATCAGGGAGCAATGAAATGTATTGTTCACATGACACTCATGTATACATGCAGAAATGATAAGGATAACAATAATTCAACCCAACCTCATTTGATTATTCCATTATTGTACTACTCTGATTTTACACTACAATTTTGCACCCTCTGGTTGTTCTACCCTTGTCTTTAAGGGTAAAACAGCAAGAGGGTGCATGATTGTAGTGTAAAATCAGAGTAGTACAAAATAATATTAAAGTACAAAAATTGAATAACCAAATGAGGTTGGGTTCACTATATGGGTATGTGGCAACACCTTGGGGAATGGGGTGGAAATCAGGTGATTAGTTCAGATATTGGATAGCATTGGGGAAGAAGCTATTCTTAAAGAGCCTGTCCCACTAACGCAACTTTTCAGTGGCTGTCTTCGACCTTCAAGCTCGAGGGCACTCGCCTGAAAAACCTGGAGCTCGATTGACCCTCAGCGATGAAACCGCGAGCCAGATCGACCGTCTGCACTCACTCACTCACTCACTCGCTCACTCACTCACTCACTCACACACACTTCTTCACTAGACCTAGCTTCCTGCAGAACATACAGGAGCCTAGAACTGTTATCTCCAGGTTTAAGAACAATTTCATCCCATCAACCACCCTATACAACTCTTGAACCACCCTATACAACTCTTAACTGTAACCTTACCTCAGCACCAAACTACAGCAAACTTTGCATTACTAAGGTTGCTCTCTGTCCTTTGGTTGTTGCACTACCAGGTGTATTTTACTTGGAACGACTGATAATTTATTCTATATTTATTTTGTTGTTGCAGTTAATGCGTCTGCAGAGATGCAGCAAGTAAGAATGTTATTGTTCTGGTTCTCACCCAGTGCATATAATAAATAAATACCCTTGACCTATGAGACCAGTTTAGTTTATTTATTGTCATGTGTACTGAGGTGCAGTAAAAAGCTTTTGTTGCATGCTAACCAGCCAATGGAAAGACAATCCATGATTACAATCGAGCCATTGCAGAGTGTACAGATACATGATAAAGGAATAACGTTTAGTGCAAGGTAAAGCTAGTAAAGTCTGATCAAAGATAGTTCAATAGTAGCTCAGCTCTGCTCCCTGGTTGCAGTGGGGTGGTTCGGTTGTCTGATAACAGCTGGGAAGAAACTGTCCCTGAATCTGGACTGTGCGTTTTCACACTTTTGCCCGATGGGAGATGGGAGGAGAGGGTGTGGCCCGGGTACAACTCGTCCTTGATGATGCTGCTGGTCTTGCCGAGGCAGTGTGATATATAAATTGAGTCAATGAAAGAACAGTTGGGTTGTGTGATGGTCTGGGCTGCGTCCACAATTCTCTGCAATTTTTGGATGGAGCTGTGATGCATCCAGTGCCCTGCATTCCAAGTAAAATGATGAAAGAAGGCCACAGAGTGTTGGTGAAGTTGTGGCAGAGTAACCGTGTGGTGCCAGTGTTTGTAGCTCCAAAGCCCAACCAGACTATCTGTCTTTGCAGTGAGTATAATGGGTCTGTCCCACTTAGGCTATTTTTAGGCGACTGCCATAGTCGTAGCCGATCGCTGAAAAAACAGCAACTGGACCCCCCCTCCCCCCCACGACATAAAATTTGAAATAGAATCATTTCTTTAACAATTAAAAAAACAAACAAAGTCAGCACAAACTACGTTAACCTGGCGACAGTACCTACGTCAGAGAAGTCAAGCTACGCTCATTGGCATCAACTGTTGCCAACTGTCTCTGAAAAATTTTCAACATGTTGAAAATCCAGCGGCGACCAGAACAACGCTACTGCTCTTTGGGCGACTGAGGAGACTACTCACTACCATACAAGCGGCACCCCGGCGACCATGTGGCGACAGCCTAGTCACCTGTAGTCGCCTAAAAAATGGGACATGCCCATAAGGCCACTCCACTCAGAAGGGTGGATGATGAGCAAGATCCCCTGTCTATGGTGTAGGTCAAACCGGCACAAGCATAATGTAGTTAGCAAACTAGATTTGTCACATTTGTATTCACTGCTAAGTGTAAACCAGGTGAGCCAAAATCTTCTACTCTCATAAATATTTGTATGTATTAGAAATGTTATCCATCTCCTTACTGGCACTCATATTCTCAATGCTATTTACTATTGCACTTCATTACTGAATTCTAGCACAGATGCTCTCACAGGCTCTAAAACCAGATTAAAATTCTTATTCCGCAAACTGTTTACAGTGATTTATTTCATAGTGTCACTATAGAAATATAGTAAAAGAATAACAAGGGGAAAATCTAGAAGGGCCCTTCTACTGTAGCCTGATGGCTATGTGAATACGCTCTGACTGGGTGAAAGACTGGGTGAGGACATCCAATCTATTTATCATTCATGGTAGGAAGAGCCTGCAGATCAACATGTGTAAAATGGTGACACCAGGTGGTTAGACGTAGAACATTTCAAGTGAGCTTATACAAATAGCAAATGAACTACACGAACCTGCCTCAATTTCCCTTTGACTTCATCAATAATTTTTGGCTCCATACACACTGACGACTTATCCCAGATCCCATCCAATGCAGGAGGGTGAGAAGATACATGTGCAGCTGAACTTCCAATTTTGTAAATATGTGTAACTGTTCTTTTCTTTCAAAACAGTTTGGCATAATATTGATTATTTTAATTGAAATAGGTACTGAGTAGCATTGGTTGCAAAAAGGTACTTATTGCCTTAAGGCTGCTGCGTCCTTCAGGGCAACGTAAGATGATTTTACAGCTGAATGTATTGCAACACTGTGGACGTTTTCAGAGGCAGCCTGCAGGGCCAGTTGTGAATAAACTGTCGGTGTTCCTGAGCCTGGACTGCCCATGCTGGAGTGGAGCAAAGAGCCCAGATTCAGAGATGATGTTATGGATGCTCAGACCTTAGGAAGTTAGAATCTGTTTGGGAACCTTACAAGAATGGTTGTGAGTTTTAGATAAGAAATATGGAAAACATTGAGTTGAAATCAGTGAGCAGCTGAAGATAATGTTGCTAATTGTGAATGAGTCATTTGTGAAAGTAATGGGACTAGATTTATTTGCATCAAGAGTCACTGGACTATAGAAGGCTGTGTTAGATTGTTAAAGGGATATCCCACTTGGGCGACCTAATTGGCGAGTTTAGAAGAGTTTGAAAAAATGATATGTTGAATACCTCCTTCGACTATGTAGAAGACGTCCTTCGACCTTCTTTGACTATGTTGAAGACCAACATGCAACTAGCTATGACTAACTTCGGGGAAAATTGGACACCGAATAGTGGAGTGTGAAGACGACCTCCTTCGATCTCCTTCGACCTCCCTTCGACTATGATGAAGCCTACCCTCGAATCCCCTCGACTACCCTCGACTCCCTTCCACTACCCTTGATTACCTACGACTAACATGCCGACCTACTATGACTAAACCTACGAGTAAAAAAAATATCGATTTTATTCCATTGCGACATTTTTTTACTCGCGGGTATTATTTAACATTTTTTTAAATGCTGCGACCTAGCTGAGGCCTCGAGTACGTGGAGACCACTCTCGAGCATGAAGGAGAGTTACGAAGACCTCCTACGACCTTGTGTCGACCAAGCTGCGTGTTTGAGTCGAGGGCAAACTCGCCAGAACTCGCGGATTAGGTCGCCCAAGTGGGACAGGCCCTTAAGAGTCTCACACGGGAGATTGTGGCTATTTTGGGTGAAGTGTATGTATTGTTATATTTAAGTCCGCCACCGCGATATTAAAGAATGGATGAATAAAGTCTTTACTTACCCATCATTGTTTACAAGTTCATAATCCAGAGCCTGTTGTTGATATATGAAGAATGTTTGAGCAAATTTGGCTGATATGTATTGGAATTTACAAGAAGGTGATCCTGTTGAAATGAATGTACATTATCTATGAGAGGAATTGACAGGGTGAATGTTTTCGCTAGTTATGTTATCTTGAACCAGGGGCATTGTTTCAGAATAATGCATTGATTTTTTATAACTCATTTTTGTAACTCATTGGGACTCATATTTGTACCTTTGGATTAACAGCATTTGTATGTTAGGTTGTGACAGGTAAATTTAAGGTTTAGTTTAGAGATACAGCACGGAAACAGGCCCTTCGGCCCACCTGGTCTACGCCAATCAGCGATCCCCTTACACTAGCACTATCCTACACACTAGGGACGATTTACAGAAGCCAATTAACCTACAAACTTGTATGTCTTTGGAGTGTGGAAGGAAACTGGAGCAACCGGAGAAAACCATGTAATCACAGGGGGAACCTACAAACTCCATACAGATAGCACCCGTAGTCAGGATCGAACCCTGTCGCTGCCGCTGTAAGGCAGCAACTCTACCATGGAGCCGTCATGCCACCCTTTGAACTTCTGTTTGACCTACTATGTATTTGTTTCTTGGTTATTTTTGGAGAAGGACAAGTTGAAATGGAAGAAATGGCTAATTATTTGAGGTGGGTAGTTTCAACCCATCTTTGTTTAATCATTTGTAATTATGAACAACTACATAGACATGTTGTGTATTATTCACTGACTAGCTTCAATATTAGAACAGTTACATTATGCTGTGACCTTCAGACAGAGCCTCGGACAACACTTCATGATCAGGTCAACATTCTGGTCATGACTGTGAACTTTGTCGAAGTTGTACAATGCCACAGCAGTGCAGATATACACATACAAGAATGCGGTGCCGTGCATAAAATATGAAAACAAAAGAAACTGGAAGCTCACAGTGGAACAAGTTAATATGGCAGCTCGATGATCTTTTGTAAGAACTGGGAAAAGTTGAGGTTTGGGGAATAAAAGGTGAAACTGAGATTCTCTGTGAGTTTGAGTGGGTGGACTAGTCCATATTCAAGTACTCTGCAGCTAACTGAGATGAATGTGCCTCTGCTATCCCCGGCTTCATCAGGAAGTGTGCAGAGGACTGCACACCAAAGAAGATGATAAGACCGGAAACCATGGATGAACCACAAGACAGAAGTTCAAGTCTACAGTGTTCGAGTCAAACTATCCCAAGCAGACAATAAATGCATTTATGACCTTTGCAGAGCCATGAAGGATGCCAAGAGGGAATTCCAGACCAGGCTGGTGTCCAGAGGCAATGACACAGAGATCCATAGATAGTGGCAAGGCTTGTATGCTATAATGGGCTACAAAGCAGTCAGGCAGTAGTGATGACAAGAATGGATTCCTCCCCAATGAGTTCAATGCATTCCATGCCCACTTTGAACAGAAGGTTGGTGGAGGAACGTCAACCACATCATATGAAATCATGTGTAAATCATGTATCGGGGGTATAAAATAATGAGAGGAATAGATCAGGTCTCAGAGTCTCTTGCCCAGAGTAGGGGAATCAAGGACCAGAGAACATAGGTTTAAGGTGAAGGGAAAAAGATTTACTAGGAATCTAAGGGGTAACATTTTCACACAAGCTGCCAGAGAAGATGGTTGAGCTGGGACTATCTCAACATTTAAGAAACAGTTGGACTGGTACATGGATAGGACAGGTTTGGAGGGATATGGACAAAATGTGGGCAAGTGGAACTAGTATAGCTGGAACATATTGGCCAGTGTGGGTAAGTTGGGCTGAAGAGCCTGTTTCCACACTGTATCACCCTTTGACTCATCCTTCTCGGGTGCGCCTGTACCAACGGTTACTTGGTCAGATGTAAGATTTGCTTTCCTGAAAGTGTATCTGCAGAAAACAACTGACCTGGATGGAGCGCCTGGCCATGTCATCAGGACAGGTAGGGTCCAGCTGGTAATGGTATTCACAGGTATCTTTAACCTCTCACTAATCCATTCTGAGGTCCCCACCAGCTTCAAGAAGACCATTATCATCCCAGTGCCAAAGAAGTAAGATAGCATGCCACAATGACTACCGTCCAATGGCTCTGACACCCACCATCATTAATTACTTAGATGGACTAGCAATGGTGCATATTAACTCCAATATTCCAGACCGTCTTGATCAACTGCAGTTTGCCTACTGATGAAACTAGTCCATGGCAGATGTCATCTCCTTGGCTCTAAACTCATACGGCATCAATAATGCCAAAGCAGAAATGGTTAAGAGCTTCAAGTTCCTTGGTGTGAATATTACCAATAATCTGCATGCTACACAAAGCTTTTCATTGTACCTTGGCACACGTGCCAATAATAAACATAAACTTAAACTTAGAAGGTAAGGTTTCTTGATTGGTTGGCGTCGAGGAGAGATTAACTGGCAATTAAAGTACGGCACCAATCGAAAAAGGGTGATGAGTTTAGTGAATAACAAGAGGTGTGTCTAGAGGAGGTGTAAATGGAATACCAGAACAGGTGGGAACACGGTGGCATATCGGTAGAGCTACTGCCTTACAGTGCCAGAGACCCAGGTTCGATCCTGACTACGGGTGCTTGTCTGAAGGGAGTTTGTACGTTCTCCCCGTGACCTGCATGGGTTTTCTCCGAGATCTTTGGTTTCTTCCCACACTCCAAAAATGTAAAAGTTTGTAGGTTAATTGGATTGGTATTAAAATGTAAAATTGTCCCTAGTATGTGTAGGGTAGTATTAATGTGCGGGCATCACTGATCGGCATGTGGACTCGGTAGGCTGAAGGGCCTGTTTCTGCACAGTATCTCTAAACTAAACTAAAAACTTGTGAATGCTGTAAATGTAAGGTATAAAAAAGGAATTTATTGAGTTAAGGGTTTTGTTCCCGATGTTGGGGAAGTCCAGAACAAGGGGTCACAGTTTAAGGATAAGGGGGAAATCTTTTAGGACTGAGATGAGGAAAACTTTTTTCACACAGAGAGTGGTGAATCTCTGGATTTCTCTCCCGCAGAAGGTAGTTGAGGCCAGTTCATTGGCTATATTTAAGAGGGAGTTAGATGTGGCCCTTGTGGCTAAAGAGATCAGAGGGTATGGAAAGAAGGCAGGTACAGGATACTGAGTTGGATGATCAGCCATGATCATATTGAATGGCGGTGCAGGCTTGAAGGGCCAAATGGCCTACTCCTGCACCTATTTTCTATGTTTCTATGTTTCCATGTTCTAATGAAGGCCTAATGAACCAACGTGGTCTAAAAATCCATCAGGCGAGAATGAAATGCTCAGAGAAGGAGAAAGAGGTGTCCTCCTGAAGTCGATAAACGGCTCCTTGATCGTGGAGGTGTTTAGGGACAAGTTGTTACGTGAGCACCAGAGCACTTTTTCGGCACACCGGCACTGTAGTTTGTTTCATCACCGTTGGTGATCTGCCCGATCACCATTGTGTCGTCTGAAAACTTGACGATGGTGTTGGTGTCGAATGCAGGAACACAGTCATGTGTGAAGAGGGAGTAGAGCGTGGGGCTCAGTACACAGCCCTGTGGTGTGCCGGTGCTCAGGGTGATAGTGGAGGACAGGTGCGGGCCCAGTCTCACTGCCTGCGGTCACTCAGTTAGAAAATTCAGGATCCAGTCGCATATCGGCGAGCTGAGGCCTAGCTGGTGGAGTTTGGTGGTGAGCTTGGTGGGGATGACCGTGTTGAAGGCAGAGCTGTAGTCTATGAAAAGCATCCTCACGTACATGCCCTGTCTTTCCAGGTGAGTCAGGACAGTGTGAAGAGCCAGAGAGATGGCATCCTCTGTGGATCTATTTGCCCTGTATGCAAATTGATGAGAGTCCAGTGAGGCAGGGATGCTGGATTTGATGTGGGAGAGGACCAGCCTTTCAAAGCACTTCATGGGTATTGGAGTTAGGGCAACCGGGCGGTAGTCATTCAGGTTGGTGACTTTTGACTTTTTCGGCACCGGCACTATGGTAGCTGACTTGGGGACCGTTGCCAGAGATAGAGACAGGTTAAAGATCCTTGTGAATACCTCAGCCAGCTGTACAGCATAGTCCTTTAGTACCCTTCATTGGACTCCATCCGGGTCTGCAGCCTTGCGTGGATTGATCCTACGCAGAGCGCACTGTACCTCCTGAGTGCTCAGTGTTAAGACCTGTCCCTCCGCCATGGCTGGGGTTATTCCACTCATGGTGGTGTTGCCAGTTTCGAAGTGGGCAAAGAGGGTGTTAAGCTCGTTGGCCAGTGTGATATCACTGTGGGGGCAGGCGGGGCTGCTCTTGTAGTCAGTGATGTCCCCGACACCATGCCACATGCTTCTGGTGTCCGTGGTATTGAAGTGGTCTTAATAATAATATAATAATAATGTTTATTTATATAGCACTTTTCAACAAAATCAATTTGAACCAAAGTGCTTTACAGAGATTGATTAAACTAATTGAACAGATGAAATGTCAATAAATCCATACACAATAAAAAAGAAAAAGAAAAAAAGACACAGAACAGTACACTATAGAAATCAACAAGAAACGTCCCCCCACAGCAGAATTCACTGTGAGGGAAGGCACTAAAAATACCCAGTTCTCCCCCTCATAGTCCACCCGAGGTCGGGGTCTATATGTGGCCTCCTCAGCCAACTCGATGTTTTCAGGCCCTCTGCCGCGAAGCTGGATCATCGGCGTCAGGTGAACATTCTTCAGCGGCCTGGACTGAAGCGGCCGCTTCCTCCCTGAAGACTGCAATGTCCAAAGTTCACAGGCCGCGCTGGCCGGACCTCTGACACTGGCGAACTCGGATACCAGGCCCCGCGGTGTTGAAATCCAGTGCCGCCCGCCCGCGGCTGGACGCTCTGCAGCCGCAGCTCAACGACGTAGGTGTCCCAACATTTGCACCGCCGGCGAAGCTGCAGTCCCGGCAGGAAACGCCGCCCCAGCGCTGCTCCAGCTTGATGGTAGGCCGCACAGAGAGGACGAAGAAGCGGTTCGGAAGAAAACCGCATCTCCGACCAGGTAGGACTGGGATTAAAACAGTTTCCCCCTTCCCCTCCCCCACCCCACCCACCACATAAAAGAAGACCTCCAATAAACATTTTGTACGGACAGGACTAAAAATAAAAATAAAAAAGGGTGAAAGGACGGACCGCAGGAGGAGCAGCCATACACAACGGCGCATCACCCCCGCAGTCCGTCTTCCACCCTTTACCTGTGGATGTCTTTTGACTTTTTTTTTACCTCTGTTCAGGTTTGACCTGGCAGCACTGTAAGCAGAAATGTCACTGGATTTAAAGGCATTGTTGTGTGCCCTTAGCAGATTCGGTACCTCCTTGTTCATCCACGGTTTCTGGTTTGGGAACATCTTTATTTTCTTGTCCACTGTGACAGACTCCACACAACAGTTGATGTTGGAGAGCACAGTGGATGTGTACTCCTCCAAGTCTACCTCTGCAAACAGGTCCCAGTCGGTGCGATCAAAGCAGTCCTGGAGTTGGAGGGTGGTGTCCTCGGGCCATATTTTGACCGTCTTTATTGCAGGTTTGGTCTTTCGGATGAGGGGTTTGTATGCAGGCAGTAGAAACAGTGAGAGGTGATCAGATTGTCCCAGGGATGGGCAGGGGAGAGCTCTGTGTGCATTCTTGATGTTGGTGTACACTTTATCCAGCATGTTCAAGCCCCTGGTAGGGCACTGCACATGCTGGTGGAATTTGCGGAGTGCAGCTCGTAGGTCGACCTGATTAAAGTCCCCTGCAACAATGAAAGCACCGTCAGGGTGAGCATCCTGCTGCTTATTGATGGCCGAGTGCAGCTGTGCTAGCGCTAGGTTAGTATTAGCCTGTGGTAGAATGTATACGGTCATGATGATAACCACAGTGAACTCCCGAGGCAGGTAAAACGGCCTACATATAAGCAGTAGGTATTCAAAATCTGGGGAGCAGTAGCTCTCTACTGCAGTGTCGTTGGTGCACCAGTCATTGTTGATATAGATACAGAGCCCGCCACCCTTGCTCTTACCGGAGTCCTTTGTTCTATCAGCACGGCGCAGTGACCAGTTCGTTAGCTCCGCAGCCCCATCGGGAACCAGCGCACTGAGCCAGGTCTCTGTGAAGATCAGCACACAGCAGTATTTTAGAGATCGCTGGGTGTTGATCCAGAGCCTTACCTCATCCAGCTTGTTGGTGAGTAACCGGACATTTGCGAGAAATAGGCTTGGTAGCGATGGTCTTTGTGGAGCTCTCCGTAGCCTGTCCTGCACCCCTGCTCGCCTTCCACGTTTCTGCTTTCTCTCCCGGCGCTTGCTCCGTCTCCTACCCTCCAGAGTGGTAATCCAGGGGGCTGTTCTGCCGAGCTCCAACGGGATTTTGGTGAGGGTACTTTAGTACTCACAAGCCAGTTCACGTCCAATGTTGAGCAGTTCCGTTCGGCTCCATGTGCGACCTGTTGCGATTACAGTGCGGGTACTGGATTTCCCCGTCCTGGTGGTGAGTCCGTTACTGTGTTTTCTGGGGGTACTGGGATTTCTAGGGGTTCTCAGGGTTCTGAGATTTTTAAGTACCTTATTTCCACAGCCATGTTCTGTACTGGGCTGCTCCGGATTGACAGACTGGGGAGCGCAAATCCGCTGCGTGTGAACACGCCGCCATCTCGAATTTTTAAATTTTTAAAAATATTTTTATTTATTGGAAATACAGTAAATTACAATAGTACAAGCCAAATATATCTTATTACATTTATTATACCCGTTCATTTTTTAAGCTTTAAGGAAAGATATAGATAAAGAAAGTAGAGAAAGTGAGAGAAAGAAAGTTGTGTTTGTGTAAAAAAGTGATCAATGAGAGAACAAAAAACCAGAGACCCATTGTTTAGAGAAAATAATTAAGAAATAGACCCTAGAAAAGAAAGGAGGAAGAAGGAAAAAAACCCACCCAAAAAAACCCAAAGCTCTATTATAAAAACCGTGCAAAAGGGATATACCAACTTCATATTTTTCCTCCCCCCTTACAAGATCCTGATACCGTTTCTTTTTTGACATACTGATGCACCTTATTCTTGTAGTGTCGATAAATGCAGACCACGTCTTTTGGAAGTGGTCTGATTTGCCTGCAAGGAGGAGTCTCATATCTTCCAGGTGTAATGTTTCAAACATATTTGAAATCCACATATTTAATGTTGGTATAGGAGCGTTCTTCCAGAATTTAAGTATAAGCTTTTTTCCCATTATTAGCCCATAATTAAATAGATTCTTTTGAAACACATTTAGTTCAGGGCTACCTTCCATTGTTCCAAAGATAATCCATTCAGGTTTTGGTATCAGTTTTATTTTGAATAATTTTGTAAAGATTTCAAAAATTCGGTCCAAAATTTTTGAATTTTTATACAAAAAACAAATGAGTGCGCTATTGTAGCTTCTTGAGATTGGCATTTATCACAAATAGGTGAGACGTTAGGAAAAAGTTTACTTATTTTGGTTTTTGAATAGTATAATCTGTGTAAGATTTTGAGTTGTATTAGAGTTCGTCTAACGTTAATCGAGCATTTATGCACATATTGTAAATGTTTGTCCCACCTCTCTTTTGAATTTTTTATAGCTAGTTCTTGTTCCCAGTCTCTTCTAATACTGTCGGTTGAAGGTATTTCTATATTTACATTAATGTTATACAAGTATGATATTAAGTTTGCTGATTCAGCCTTTGTCTTCATTGCTTCGTCCAGTAAATCTGGTGGTATATTATAATAATCTTGTGTATATTTTTTCAGGTAGTCAGATATTTAAAGATATTTAAAGTAATGGTTATTTCTCAGATTATATTTTATTTGTAATTGTTGGAATGATAATAATTTTCCATTTTCGTACAAATCTCCGAGCGTTTTAATTCCTATTCTGTCCCATTGTGTTAATGATTTATCTATAATAGAGGGTTTAAACGACGAAATTATTAGCTATTGGAGATAACAGAGATAGATTTCTTAATTTTAGGTTATGTTTTATTTGTTTCCAGGTTCTAATTGTACTGTGTATGTGGATTTTTATTATCATTTGTGTTATTCAAGTTCATTGGTGAGAGGAGGATCGCTCCAATATTACAAGGGGAGCAGTCCTCTCTCTCCAATATAATCCAATCCACCTGCTGGGCAGAATTGTCCAGCAGGTGAATCATATTTTTTGGTATTTACTGCCCAGTAACAGTACATAAAGTTAGGAAGTGCTAAACCACACAATTCTTTAGGTT
Organism: Leucoraja erinaceus; assembly: GCF_028641065.1. NCBI lineage: Eukaryota > Metazoa > Chordata > Chondrichthyes > Rajiformes > Rajidae > Leucoraja > Leucoraja erinaceus. The sequence goes on along the minus strand of NC_073380.1, from coordinate 68,950,841 downwards.
TGCTCAAGTGAGTTCTTTGTATTCTGTGGGATTTATAGTCCCATGTAAAATTTGTAATGTCTGAGTCCAGTTTAAAAAAAACAATTTTTTTTGGTAGATATATAGGGATTGATTGAAATAGGTATAGAATTTGTGGTAAAAAGATCATTTTTATAGCACTTGTTCGGCCTATTAGACACATCGGAAGCGTTTTCCAGAATTTAATTAAAGTATTTAATTTCTTAAGTAGGGGACTATAATAGTAAGATTAAACGAGAACTTACCAGTTCGAAGTTTGATCTGTATTTTATGAGGAGTTACGATGAGGGATTACGTGAAGAACCCGCCTCAGCACGCATGCGCGGCATACTTCAAAGCAGCGGTGTGGAATCACAGATAGACACAGTTATTTGAAGTAAACATAGTAAAGACAAGGAGACATCAGTTTGCTAGTTTGATCTATATAATGAGGGTGGGAGCGGAGGGCACGTAATCCCTCATCGTAACTCCTCATAAAATACAGATCAAACTTCGAACTGGTAAGTTCACGTTTAATCTTACTATTTTATTTCGGAGTCACGTGAGTGACTACGTGAAGACTTCAAAGCTCTGTGATTTCAAACCGTGCAACAGTTCATACTTCACTCGCTGCCGAAGTCATTCGAGGGAGGAAGTATGTTATCGTAATCAACCATGAATCTGTTTGTAAAACAATAATGGTGTTATTAACAACAACAAGATCAATTGCTCCCCCGGGCTTAAATTATATATTTTTTGCAGATAATTTTTCTGCAAACGATACAGGTTCTGTCAGTGGTTTGTTAAAAAACGTTTGGAACGTAAACTCCCTGGACCAACCTGCTGTAACCAGGATGAGGTCCATAGGATCTTCCATTCTCGTAGTCACTGACGTGGGAGCCGTCCTGGTGGAATAAGACTTATACACGTCAGTATTTTCTCCAGCAACTCCCAGTACCTGCTTGAGCCACTAGAGATAGTTTAGCTCATCACCCGACCAAGAGGTTTATTGTGGCTGACCCATAAGGCTTTTTCCTCTCCCTCGGTATTCCTTATTGTGTCGATGTAGATCTCTGAGTGGGTCATGACACATAAAACGTGGTTCAGGTGGGTATGCCCGGATTTCATGACTGGACCTGATGTTCCTGGTCTGTTCTGTTTGGCCAACCCTTGAATGGGAATGTGACACTATCTGGTGTCATAACCATGTTGTCCCATCGCAGTAGATGGGAGAACTGGCTCTTTGTGTTGATGTAAGGCCACCAGCATGTCCATCTTCAGGGTAGGCTGTTCCAGGGTGAGTGACCTGGCTGGTGATCATCGCTTAAGGTACGTCAGGGTTTCACTGACATCCCAATTTGGGTGTACCTATTTCTGGGGAATGGACTGAATATACCTCTCCTGTATCTGATCACCAGTGAGTGGTACCCAAGTTGAGTAGGCTGACAGAACATTTCCTTCATTGTGGTGAAGACCTGCCAGGAGCTCCAGTACAGTTTTGTTGTAGTTGAATGTGTAATTCTTGTTTTGGAAAAACAGTGTCCCATTTCTTGATGCTCCTCAGGTATGTTCCTTAGGATATGCGACGGAATGCTGTCATCAGGTTGATAGCACTGCTGATCCAAACACAGCAGTGGTCTTCCCAATTTTGCAATTCTTTTAATGACCATATTGAGGATCACTGGGAACCATGCCTGTGGACTTGGTCCACTGTAATTTGCGTAGTACCCAACTGATGAAGCCATAGTACCTATGAAGAAGTAGAAGGAAAGGAGAATTTAGAGATTAGATTTCCCCCACCCTTCAATACGTGGGAATGTCTCCATAGCCGCTGCCTTGAAATTGGTTTCATGTGACTTAAGTTAATACGTGGTGATTTGATTGGATATAAGGAATCGATATCTGGTGTCCATATTGCTTAGTAATTTCAGCAAATATTTTTGGTTTAAAATGTATGTTTACAGTATTTAGCTCACCTGATAGGTGAGGTTACTGATGGTCAAATATGTTTGACGACATACGGTTACCAATTGTTAATAAATTGTCACCTAACATCGATGTTCCCTGCCCAAGTGGTTTGGTATATGCCATCACTGTGATGTTGTTAACTTATAAATTAACATGCAAATTTGGTGGATTACTGAGCAAATGCTTCACTAGAATTAAGTAAGTTAATATATAACACGTTTAAGTCAATTTGCATAGGCACTAAGTATTACAAGCTCAGTAACACATCAGGACACATAAGATGTTACTCACAACAGGTGGAAGAGTCCTTCCAACCATAATCCTTCCTGCCGATAATTCCATGATAACACTCCAGATTAATCCATATGCCCCCATATCACAGGTATGGATATAGTTTTGAACACTAGTATCTCAGCTCATAGGAAAGGTACAATGTTCAGTAGCTGGTAATGCTGCTACTATCCCAATACTTTGCCACGTAGTTGATTGGTGGTTAATGTTACCATGACTGATAGTCTTAATGAATACCAGATGACAAAGTTGTGGATGGTCACGTAATATCTGGATATATGGCAATGCCCGCTAAATAAGTCAGTATCTAATGCAGCTAACGCTGTATCAGAGGATAGTGTGTCGTTAATATATAGACATGCCATTACGGATGTTTCTTAAGTGTCAGGGCTGGTTGATACAGGATAGCTTAGACTTAAATGCCGCAATGCTCATCATGGTTACTCCATCCAAGTAATTGCGGTATCCAAAACTTATATGAGAAGGTACTGAATAGTATGCATCTTCAAGGTTGATGTCTACCATAAAGTATTTTGGTCCCATGGTAGTAGTCACAAATCCCATGAATGGGTATACCTGGTGAATACTCAAGTGGTTTATCAATGATGGTGCGACATTCACCATCGCGGGAGGGTAGACCCCTTGGGCTGCTTGCTAAATTGGTGACAAGATATTGTATATAACTAGCAAAGTGATAGCTTCCTAACCAGGTGTGATTCACCCACCCCTTGTTAGTACAACCCTTCACCTTTATGTGGTGGTAGGAACCATACTTATCTGTCTTTATTGCTGTTTTCTTTGGTTTCTGGTTCCTTATTCTTGTAGGGATGATGTTTGTTGGGGGTGGCACATTTTCCCTGGGGCCTGCTCTGGGCCGTGGTCTAAAACCTGCGGGTTTGGCATGCAGGCCCCGAGCTTTCACCAGTACCTTGGGGTAGACGCCGCTGGTGGACGCGGAGAGGTACTGCTGTCTGGTATTCTGTGTAGTGCTCATTCCAGACTCTGCCCTCTTGTGCCGAATAGTTTGAACACTTCGTCCAGTTTTTTAGGACTGGTTTGGTAAATGCCAGGTAGCAGGTTCTGTGCTTGTGAGTCGGCATTCTCATGATCCTGTTAATTTTTTAGATTGAGGGCAGGTTTGTGACTTCACTAGAGAGGTTATGGGGTATACCGTTGAACATTTGGGTCAGGTGTTTTTGTCATACTACCCTGCCCTTCTGGAATGAGCAGGTGGACATGATAGCCGACGTCAGGTATCAAATGCATTTAAAAAAAAAAACATTTAGGTTAAATGCGCTGCTCAATGTATCCCCCAATAATGGCGGGCACTTTGAGTAAATGCAATTTAGGGGTGGCGTGATAAATCCAACGCCTCATGGCTACCTGTCTTGGAGAGGTTTTTTGGAAAAGACAGGTAGTAGGCTGGCCATCAGTTGAAACTGAAGCCATTTCGCTCGTGGTGAAACCACGTAGTGGCCACACCCAGCAGCTCTTCCTGTTCCTGTACCTCATGCGTACTCCCGATGTTGTTCAGCCAGTGCCCCTCTTCTTGATCAGCCCAGCTCTGGTCGCCAAAGCTGTCCTTATATGAGAAAGGAGCAATGGCCAGTGCATGAGGCACTGTGGAGGGAGTGCCTGAACTCCCTCTGCGAAACTGCTCCCCATAAAGCAAGTCTCGCTGGAGTTTATGCTCCACGAGCCGTTCCATGTGGCTCAGGCGGCTGTCTCTGCCCTAAGCGGGTGGTGAGACGTCCCCGTCCAATGAATCGGAACCACCGGCCGGATTGTTGACATCCAGTCCACTGCTCAGGCGCTAGTGGAACTGGGCTCGGCTCGGTGTCGGGGATGGCGGAATGCCGGGTTGGCGGTCCTACCGCCCTCTGTCCCCCTGTGATGAGATGCCTGTCTGCTGGAACCGAGCTGGGGACAGGTTTTTTGGAGAGTCTTGTTCTGTTCTTTCTTCTTGGCTGTTGGAACAAGCAAAGAACTCTCCTTTGCCAGTTAAACCGACCTCAGAGTAGACTTACCTGATGGTCCATTCTTTAGCGGGAGCGCCTGACTCCCGTGTTTTTTGGACTGGAACCCGGCACAGCTCCCTGTCCATGGACCGCAACATGTGCGGTCCTGGTGGCGCTCTCCCCCTTCCGTGAAACGGAAAATACTCCTTACCTGGAGTCCAACGGGGGCCACTTGCATCTGGACTGGTACCGGCGGAGCTCTCTGTCATGGACCGCAGCGTGTGCGGTCCTGGTGGCATCTCTCTCCCGTGAAATGGAAAATACTCCCAAAAAATACTCCTTACCGTGGAACGGAACTCTCCTTCCGTCTGGACTGGTACCCGGAGCAGCTCCATGGACCGGGCCGTGTGCGGTCTTGGTGGCGTCTCTCCCCCTTCCGTGGAACGGAACTCTCCTTCCCCGGAGTCCAACGGGGGCCGCTTCTTCTGCTGTTTTGCTCCTCCTGGAGCAACAAAGAGACGCGAGTCGCTGTTGACCTGAAGGTAAGACTTACCTGGCTTCCTTTCATGGTTGTAGCGGGAGGGTTGGGAAGGAACTGCAGATGCTGGTTTTTCCCAGCCTAACTCCCGCCTGCCGCTGTTGCCTGCTGAAACGTAATTGCCTGCTGAAACGTAGTTACTAACGTGACTCCGAAGTAAAATTAGCGTTATACATAGCTTGATATTTTCTAGTGATTTCGATTCCCAAATATTTAAATTTTTCTGTGGCTATTTTAAAAGGGAATTTTGAGAGGTGTGTTGAGTCTTTCGGTTTTATCAACATAATTTCGCTTTTATTCCAATTTATTCTGTATCCTGAGAAAAATCCAAACTCCTCGATTATGTTTAATATGTTTGGTATACTAGTTTGGGGTTTTGTGATATACAGTAGTACATCATCTGCGTATAAGGATATTTTGTTATTTGAATATTTTGTATTATAACGGTGGATATTCGGATGTGTTCTATTTCTTTCGGCTAAAGGTTCAATTACCAGAGCAAATCACAGTGGTTATAATGAGCATCCTTGTCTGTTGCCCCTTGATAATTGGAATTTCGTAGATATTATGTTATTAGTTAATATTCTAGCCGCAGGCTTATTATATAATAATTTTATCCATGAAATGAAGTTCTCTCCCATTTGAAAATGTTGCAGTACTTTAACCATGTAGTCCCATTCCACTTGATCGAATGCCTTTTCTGCATCCAATGAGATAATTGATAACTCTTGTTCTTCAATTTTATGAGAATGCATTATTGCATTGCACATAACAATGTTATTTCACTTATTTATAAACAACTAATAACCATATAACCATACAACAATTACAGCATGGAAACAGGCCATCTCGGCCCTACAAGTCCATGCCGAACAACTTTTTTTCCCCTTAGTCCCACCTGCCTGCACTCATACCATAGCCCTCCATTCCCTTCTCATCCATATGCCTATCCAATTTATTTTTAAATGATACCAATTAACCTGCCTCCACCACTTCCACTGGAAGCTCATTCCACACCGCTACCACTCTCTGAGTAAAGAAGTTCCCCCTCATATTACCCTAAACTTCTGTCCCTTAATTCTGAAGTCATGTCCTCTTGTTTGAATCTTCCCTATTCTCAAAGGAAAAAGCTTGTCCACATCAACTCTGTCTATCCCTCTCATCATTTTAAAGACCTCTATCAAGTCCCCCCTTAACCTTCTGCGCTCCAGAGAATAAAGACCTAACTTATTCAACCTATCTCTGTAACTTAGTTGTTGAAACCCAGGCAACATTCTAGTAAATCTCCTCTGTACTCTCTCTATTTTGTTGACATCCTTCCTATAATTGGGCGACCAAAATTGTACACCATACTCCAGATTTGGTCTCACCAATGCCTTGTACAATTTTAACATTACATCCCCAGCTTCTATACTCAATGCTCTGATTTATAAAGGCTAGCATACCAAAAGCTTTCTTTACCACCCTATCTATATGAGATTCCACCTTCAAGGAACTATGCACAGTTATACCCAGAACCCTCAAGCAAATGGAAGCAACAGTGGAAATAAAAATACCTTATTTTAGTGTCATGATACAGGGTGCTTCAATCAGTTATCTACAGTTTCATTATAACATTCTATGATGTTATACCATTTCAAAAACTAGGTACAGAACTGAGGATAGCAAAGTCTAAATGACAGCTAAAACATGAATGAACAATTAATGAACTATTTTGAAAGTTCAAGGAATAAAGGAAAACTTGTGAATCAAAATAATTGTTATATATTTACAGTTGTATTTTAATGAGGACAAAAATATGTAATTCCCCTTTTAGTGTCATTTGGAATTGGTTCAGCGGGTGCTTTTTGTTTCATCCTCACACAACTTGTACTGCTGGTCGACTTTGGCAACTCCTGGAATGAATCCTGGCTGAAAAAATCAGAAGAGGGTGGATCACGATGTTGGTACTTTGGTATGTGTCCTTATTTACGTGTAATGTGTTGATGAAGTTTTGTGACACAAAATATTGTAACACTCAATGTTGATGACATGTATGGGGGAAATTGCTAATCAATTTAGACATAAAAATTGAGATTTATTTCATTTTTGTAAATGGAATGTAAATGAAGATTAGGCAACAAGACCAATCGTTATTCTGCAGAATATAAATCATTCCCATTCATTCAAGAGATTGACAATTAACACAGATCTTGGTTGAAGGTTACCAGTCCATTCAGTTTGTCAGGGTAGATGGATTAACACATTAATCTGAGATCTTTTCACCAACTCGGGTCATATAAAGTATAATTTGACATTAATTAAGTCAGGTCCAGAGACTTTAAGTCATATCGCACAGAAACATGCCCTTCAGCCTAACTCATCCATGCCAACCAAGATGGCCCATCAAAGCTAGTCCCATTTATTTGTAGTTGGCATGCATTTGGGTAATGTTCTAGCATTTGTCTTTCCCTCAATCTGCAATTTAAAAACAAGTTAACAAAACTTGTTAACAAGTTAACAGAATTTTCTGGATTCTGGAACCCAGCAGATTGGAAGCGAGTAAGCTTGAAACTGCAATTTGCGAGAAGAAGGGAAGAAATTATGAACCAATTAGCCTCACATCTGTTGCCAGCAATATGCTGGAATCCGGCCTGAAGCACTTGGTAACATATTTTACACTCTTAATGTGATTAGGCAGCATCAACATGGTTTATGAGGGGGAATTCTAATTTTGCAAATCCAGTAGTTTTATGAGGATGTAACTAGCAGGATGCACAAGAGAATTAGGATGTTGTTTATCTAAATGCATTGACAAGGTATCAAACAGAAGGGTATTATGTGAAATTCAGAATGATGGGCTTGTGGATAATAATTAGCGTGGACAGAAGATTGGTTATCAGCCAACCATCAGAGAGTAGGAGTAGGTAGATAATTTCTAGGTTGGCAGACTATTATTTAATTCTGTGCCACAGGGTATTTACTGGACCCAAAGCTATTTTTGATTTATTGCAATGACGTAGATGAGAAGGCAGAGTAGAAATTATCCAATTCTGTGAACGATATGTGGTTAAATGAGATGGTGAGTTATGTTGATGCAAAACTGTCTGTAAAGCAATGTACAGAGGTTCAGAAAGTGGACAGATGGATAATAATATGGCCAGAATTTGGTAGAAAGGATAGAAAAACAGAATAGCTATTAAATAATGAGAAATTGGAAAATATATGTGCATAGGGTGATTTTAGTGTGGTGTTCATGAAGTGCAGGAAGTAAATTGCAAATACACCATGACTGGTGAACTATTTATCAAGTTGGCATTCGTTGCAAGGGATTTGGAAACAAAAACAAGAAATGCTTTGAGCGATTGTATGGAACTTTAGTGAGATCTCACTGAGAGTGTATTGTGTACATTTTTGTTCTTGGTACCTAGAGATTAAGATTAAGATTGACGTACTCCTGTTACAGCTCAGAAGAGTTTATTGGGACATATGAGATCAGGAGACAGATCAACAGAATAAATGCTAAGAAGCTGATTTCTCAGGCTGGAAAATGTAAACGCAGAATGCATTAATCAGGATGCGATGTTAGTGATGTAGGACCATGATGAGGTACTGCAAAGCACATTTTATATCTTTGAAATTATCAACCGCAGTGGCTGTAGTTGCTCAGTCATTGTGTGCATTAATATCTTGTGATTGATAGGATTTTGATCCTTAATGAAATTAGAGGATAAGGACACACACAACCAAAGTGGACTAGATAGAGGTACAGTCATGAACTTATTGAAAGTGAGGAAGTGCTGTCGGATGTACATGTACTTCATGTGGATTGACGTACCTATGAAGCAGGTTGGAATAACCCCTTACCCTCTAAAGAACACCTTTCCAGGTTGTTTTCTTCTCACTCGTCCACTCACTATTAACTGAGGTTCAGGTGGAACAGCTCAGCCAAAGTGGCAACTCTTCACGATTAATCTCCCACATAGAGCTCCCATTATTTGTAGACATTCAATCTTGGAGCAGTAGCAGGAGATTTTAAAGGGTTACTGTTGGATTGACTAAGTGGCAGAGCAGCCAATAAAAAGAAGGAAAGTTTTGGGAGAGTGGCTGTGTTGAGGTGAAGTTTCAGACTTAGGCTCATCACACCTACTCTAGGTTCCCTGAAAGTGTTGTCACATGTAGATAGGGTGGCCAAGAACGTTTGCCTTCATCGGTTAGGGTGAGCCCACATTTGGATTAATGTGTTCAGTTCTAGCCTCCATTACGATACAATACGATACAATCTAACTTTATTTATCCCAGGAGGGAAATTGATCTGCCAACAGTCATAAAACCACAAGATACATGAAATATGAAATTGAAGTGTCGAGTGGAAAGGATTGGGGATGTGCAAAGATTGGGGATTAGGTGGGGAGTCAGTCTATCCCACGACAGAAGGGGGAGCAGTTGTACAATTTGATTGCCACAGGGATGAAGGATCTCCTGTGGCGTTCTGTATTGTGTTCAGTTCTAATCACTCTGCTACAGGAAGGCTGGAGTGAGTGCAGAGAAGAGTTTAAAGGATGTTGTCAGGACTCGAGGGCCTGAGCTGTAGGGAGTGTTTGGTCTTATTCCTTGGATGCAGGAAGCTAAGGAGTGATCTTACAGAGGTATATGAAATCATGAGGGGAATAGATGGGGTGAATGCACAGTATTTTACCTAGAGTAGAGAAATCAAGAACCAGACCAGAGGCCATTGGTTTAAGGTGAGATGGGAAAGATTTAATAGGAACCTGAGGGTCAACCTTATCACACAAAGAGTAGTGCGTATATGGAATGAGTGGCCACTGAGGTATTCATTTGATTTGAGGAGAACATAGTAGGGAACCAAATGTAGACATTTGAACAGGTACATGAATAGCAAAGGTTTAGGGGAATATGGGCCAAAAACAGGCAAATGGGGTGAGCTGAGATGGGGCATCTTGGTCGGAATGGGCCTGTTTCCATGATGCATGACTATGATATTCCTCCTGTGTTGAAATGCTTTACTTTTTCTCTGAATTCACCCTGGGAGAATCCTTTCAGTGAAAATATTTTGTAATATAGTGAACAGCAAAGTTCAAGCTGAGATTTTTGTATGTTGGAATCACGCCTAAAAACATTAAATCCATGGGAATCAAAAATAATTGCTAATGCTCGAAAACTAAAGAAAAAGAAAATGCTGGAGACACTCAGCTGCCCCCTGGAAGAGAAACCGTTCCAATGTTTCAGGTCGAAGACTCTGTCAAAATTCTGTGTGGGTGCCAGAGAGGGGATGCCTCTGATGGGATAACACACCAGGGTGACCATGGAGATAAGCTGTGAACAAAACTAATTCCTTGTTCCCACTACTCGTCAAATATCTTCACTTGCTGAAAGGAAGCGGATGTTGTGGTTCTCGTTTAGAAATCATCCGACGGAGACACTGCTCCTATGACTGCACTTTCCAAGGCTGCAAAGTTCAAATGTTGGGCAAGATTGCTGTGGACCTGAGACGCACTTTGTGATCACTCACGCCTCCCACCATGTCTGTGGCAGCTATGAAGACAGACATAAACTGCAGGAGTAACTCAGCCGGACAGGCAGCTTCTCTGGAGGGAAAAAATGGGTGACGTTTCGGGTCGAGATCCTTCTTCAGGCTGAAGTTCTCAAATCCTCACTGCTGCGGCCTTACCCCTAGGCAGAGGGACATGTGAGCGGGGTCCTATCGCCTAGAGGTGGCTTTAACCAGGCCCCACTAGGGTGGCCCTAGTGACCTCCTGATGTTTCCATTGGTTTCTATCAGAGACGTGACATAGAGAGTTGAAAACTATTTAAATAATTAAAGAAAATAAAAATATTAATAAAAATTAATAGACCGCATTTGTTTTTTTAAAGATGTTAATTAAAATAAAGCACTTATCTTTGAGGATGTAACTAGCAGGATCTACTAGAGAATTAGGATGTAGTTTATCTAAAAGCAAGCCATGGATGAGTCTCACATGCCTCATTAACTCCTGTACCGAGTTCTGTCATAGTGTCAAAGGAATCCAGGCATCCAAAGAAACTGTTCAAAGGCTGTATCAAGGTCCACCTCCAGCACGCAGCCTAGCCCCAAAAGATCTGGAAACCTGTGCCAGTGACAGGACGGACTGGTGTACAACCAGTAGGAAGGCGGTCAGCAGTTTTGAGGACAATCGCCGATGCGGACTCGTTAGTGCCAGAGACAGGAGGAAAGCTGCATGCCTAACTCCCCCCACAGCGGCCTTCATGTGCCCCTAATGCTCCCGCATGTGCAGCTTGTACATCGGACTCATGAGCCACTCTCGATCCCACAAGACATGAGACTGCACAACCATGCTACCGTCGTCTGCCACCATTGACAAGTCATCATACAGAAGGTTATTAGTCACTCTGTTCAAGTGAATGGGATCATACTGCTTGCATCTTCCTTGGCGGCATAAAGCCACAGACTTGCCCTTTAGGTTCATGTTGGTCAGGAAACTTCACAAGACCAGGCAGCTGAAAGTCCGTGTGTGCCATCTGATCTCCAGCATGTTTCAGACATCAGAGTAAGCTGGCAGTGCAATTTAGCCCAGTGACCACTTAAAAAAGCAACTATATATTACCACAGATAAAACTAACTTTTCTAGGTTTCAAAGGTTTGATCATTGTTGTTTGCGTCTTTAGGGATAAAAGATGAGTACTTTTGTATCCCTTTTTGTATTACTTGCTGTATCTCTTAGCTAAACTAAATTAAACTTGGTTGGATGCAGACACAAAAAGCTGGGGTAACTCAGCGGGTCAGACACCATTCCTGGAGGAAAGGAATAGGTGACGTTTCGGATCAAAACGTCTTCTTCAGAATGAAAGTCAGGGCAAAGGGAAACGAGGTGCATATGTTCTTCTCAAATCAAGGATCACTGTTCCTGCACCGTCTAACCGGGTGCATATATTTTGGGCAATTTCCCCAGCAGAACTCCTGTAGATTCTGCGCCTGGACTCTATGAGGGCAATACCCCATGCAATGCAGGCAATAGCAACTTTCTAAAAGTATGCTTTCGCTGTTTCGCAGGCTGCATGATCACCTGTAACCACCAGATGCCACCCTAGAGCATTTTCAACATTCAAATCTAGGACTTCTTGCTGCTTTAATGCCAGCCAATGCAATATCTTGTGTTTTTTATTTAGGCTGGATCTGTCCTAGGGTCGGAGTTAGATTAATGTGAGGTGGTCTTGGAGCATCCTGGACAATACAGCTCACCCCCTCCATGACACACTGGTCAACCTGAGCAGCACCTTCAGCAACAGACTGATTCCACTAAGTTGTAGGACAGAATTCCAGAAGAGATCCGCCTTCCCTGTGGCTATCAAACAGTACAACTCTTCCCCCTGTGGTCGTGGGTAGACTGACTCTCTCCCCCTTTGCACATCCCCAATCCTTTCCACTCATCACTTTAACTTTGTGTTTAATATAATTTGTGTTTTATGACTGTTGGGAGATCAATTTCCCTCCTGGGATAAATAAAGTTCTATTGTATCGTATTGAATACCGGGTCTGAATGTATACTTGGTCTGAATTTTGCCTCCTTTTTGGGCATGTTTAGAAGGATGTTAACTCAAAGAATGGCCAATATAAGCTTCCTCCATTCTTGGACAATTGTGCAAAACAAGGAAATGTAGCTGTGTGAATGTAAGTGTCAGACAGTGACCTCTGGAGCAATCCAGTTGCTGCTTGAATCCAAAGTCAAGCAATTCCGTAGTTTACACCCCAGTGGTATGAACATTGACTTCTCTAACTTCAGATAGCCCTTGCTTTCTCCATCCCCTTCCCTTTCCCAGTTCTCCCCCTAGTCTTACTGTCTCCGCCCACATTCTATCTTTGTCGTCACCTTCCCCTGACATCAGTCTGAAGAAGGGTCATGACCCGAAACATCGCCCATTCCTTCTCTCCAGAGATGCTGCCTCACCCGCTGAGTTACTCCAGCATTTTGTGTTCACCTAGTTCCGTAGCCAGAATTGCCACTCTCCCGACATGGTTGGCTGTATATGATGCTGGGTTTGAGCTTGGTGTGTTAAAGGATTTAAATACCTGCCTTCACAAAATGCAATAGCTCATATTGAAATGGACCAGCCAATGCCCATCATCACAGGGCACGGATGTAGAAATCAAATGTTTCTACACAAATTCATGAATTCAGTCAGAAAATTGGGACAAGGAAGCAAAGTATGATGCTTATAAGTCTGGAAAGTCCAATTCATTTCAGATGGATCTGAGAGGAACCGGCAGCAGCATTATGCAGCCGAGTAAAAAGTGCAATTATCAGACTATGTCTTTAAGACTGGGCAATATATCAGCACCACATACCGTTCAAGTACATTTTTAATACACTAAACTTTTTTTGTAATTGGTACAAAGTGGCTTTTCATTTGTTCTGTATCTTAAATTCCCATTTAATAACCTTGTAATGAAATTATATGAAAAATATTAGTATAGTCATTATAGCTATTTAATAGTTTTAATCTGTTTTTGTGTCTTTTCAGCACTTCTGTCATTTACATGTCTGAATTATGTTTTGTCATTAACCACTGCAATCCTCTGCTATGTGTTTTACACTGCAGTAGACGGGTGTATTGAAAATAAATTTGTTATTAGCTTCAACGCACTTATTTGTGTTGCTGCCTCATTAATATCAGTTCATCCAAAGATCCAGGTAAGCTATGATTTCATGATGTCTTTTTAGATCACTGTTTTTTAAACTAATGACGGGATATGGTAAATAAAATGTCCTTTAATTCTGAAAAAAGGGTGCATATTTACATGGAACTATTTAATTAAAGATATCTAATGCATGTTGTTTTAAGAATTGGTATTTTGAGATATAACGAGATATATTAAAATAAAATAAATTAATAATTAATAACTTTAGAGGAAATTATTGCTGCTTAATGGCTGATTTTCTCATCTGAATATAAGTAAAATCATTATTACACTGACGGTGACAAAGATATTTTCATTAGAATTTGTTTGCTATCCCAGCCAATTAACTAATTTTCATGAGTTCAATTCCAGTTACAGCAAATAATGTGATATTAAACAATATTTGGTGATTTCTTTCTGAGAACTGACATTTTTGTTCATTAACACAACTAATTCACTGGCCTTCAGTGTTAGGAATCTTCATTTCCCCTGCTGCCCTATTTGCATGACAGTCCAATCCAACAAACTGCAATTGGCAATCGATACCTTCAAGACAACTAGGAAAAAGCAATATGTCTTCTAGGCTGTGGGCCGAGGAGCTTTATTCTGCAGTTTCATGACCCAAGTCACCAAACTACATGAAATTTTCACATATTGTGTAAAAATAATTATATAAATCACTCCTGAAACTCGATATGAAGAAGACTTGCACATTGCACATACGGCTTACAAAATGGCGGCGGCGCAGGCACACCGCGACGCCCTGTGTCTCCCGACCCTCGGTCCTCACCCGACCCTCGGTCCTCACCCGACCCGCGGAGCCCAACCGACCCACGACCCTCACCCGACCCACGACCCAACCGACCCACGACCCTCACCCGACCCGCAATTTCACGACCTCGGTCCTCACCCGACCCTCGGTCCTCACCCGACCCGTGGAGCCCAACCGACCCGCGGAGCTGGAGAACGCCACCTGACCCGCGGAGCTCACCTGACCCGTGGAGCTGGAGAACGCCACACGACCCGTGGAGCTGGAGAACGCCACCCGACCCGTGGAGCTGGAGACCACCACCCGACCCGTGGAGCTGGAGACCATCACCCGACCCGTGGAGCTGGAGAACGCCACCCGACCCGTGGAGCTGGAGACCGCCACCCGACCCGTGGAGCTGGAGACCACCACCCGACCCGTGGATCTGGACCGCCACCCGTGGACCCGTGGAGCCGGAGAACGCCACCCGACCCGTGGAGCTGGAGAACGCCACCCGACCCGTGGAGCTGGAGAACGCCACCCGACCCGTGGAGCTGGAGAACGCCACCCGACCCGCGGAGCTGGAGAACGCCACCCGACCCGTGGAGCTCACTCGACCCGTGAAGACCGCCTGCGGAGTAACGCAGACGCGAAGCAACGGAGCGGCAGAACACCAGCGCGCACCAAGCCAGCTCGGCCCACCAGAAGCACCAACAGACGGCGATGCATATGAAAACACCGCCGGGGACGCAGAGGTGGGTTAAAAGCCAGGTTAGAGCTAGCCCCACACAGGGCAGCGATTCCTAGCCTTTTCCTCGCCAACGTGCGCTCACTGGCAAACAAAATGGATGAACTCCGGCTAAGGATCACCTCCCACAACTGGATCAAGGACTGCAACATCCTGATCTTCACGGAAACTTGGCTCAACACTGACGTTCCTGACAGCGCCATCCAGCTATCGGGGCATCATTTACTCCGAGCGGACAGGACATCAGACTCTGGTAAGACCAGAGGTGGGGGTCTGTGCATTTATGTAAACAAAGCATGGTGCACGGACTCCACCATCATCGAGAGTCACTGCTCAGCTAACCTTGAGTTCCTCTTGGTTAGATGCAGACTGTTCTATCTGCCCAGAGAGTTCACCTCCACTGTTGTGACTGCAGCCTATATCCCTCCTGATGCTAATGCCAAGCTTGCAATGAAAGAGCTGCATACTGCCATTAGCAATCAACAGACTCACAACCCCGAGGCAGCCTTCATTGTTGCGGGTGACTTCAATCACTCCAACCTGAAGACTGTACTCCCCAAATTCCACCAACATGTCTCCTTCCCCACTAGAGTTGACAGGACACTGGACAAAGTCTACACCAACATGGCTGAAGCTTACAAAGCCATCCCCCTCCCCCACCTTGGTCAGTCTGATCACGTCTCATTGTTCCTGCTCCCTAAGTATTCCCCACTCATCAGACGGGTTAAACCAACTGTGAGGACAGTTAAAGTCTGGTCAGAGGAAGTGGACTTCACACTTCAGTAGTGTTTTGGAAACACTGACTGGAAGGCGTTTGCAGCCCAGGCCACCCGGATATTGATTCCTACACATCCTCTGTTCTGGACTTTATAAACTCCACCATCAATAGTGTCACCTCCCTCAAACAGGTGACCATATTCCCGAATCAGAAGCCATGGATGAACAGCGAGGTCAGGCTACTGCTGAAAGCATGGGACACCGCTTTCAGGTCAGGCGATGCTCGAGCCTACAGTTCATCCAGGGCTAACCTGAAGAGGGGCATCAGGAAGGCCAAGCACTGCCATAAGCTCAGGATTGAGGAGCACTTCAACAACAACTCCGATCCCCGACGCATGTGGCAAGGCATCCAGGCCATCACAGACTACAGACCCTCCAACACCACCCCCACACCCAGCGACGCCTCCTTCCTTGAGGAGCTTAATCACTTCTATGGCCGCTTCGACAGGGACAATCTAGAGACAGCCATCAAGGCTGTGCTACCTGCCGATCACCAACCCCTCACACTCACCCCCTACGACGTGTACGTGGCACTGAGTAGGACTAATGCACGTAAAGCTGCTGGCCCTGACGGCATCCCCGGGCGCGTGCTCAGTGCCTGTGCTGCGCAGCTGACAGATGTCTGGACTGACATCTTCAACCTGTCACTTGCCCAAGCAGTTGTCCCCACTTGCCTTAAAACCACCTCCATCGTGCCAGTGCCAAAACACTCCACTGCGGCAAGCCTCAACGACTTCCACCCAGTTGCACTTACCCCCATCATCACCAAGTGCTTCGAGAGGCTGGTCTTGGCACACCTCAAAAGCTGCCTACCCCCCACACTGGATCCCTATCAGTTTGCCTACTGCAAGAACAGGAGTACGGAGGATGCCATCTCAACGGCACTTCACTCCGCCCTCTCTCACCTCGACAACAGAGACACTTACGTAAGAATGCTATTCATCGATTACAGCTCAGCATTCAACACCATTATACCATCAAAACTGATCACCAAACTCGGTAACCTGGGCATCGACCCCTCCCTCTGCAACTGGATACTGGACTTTCTAACCAACAGACCCCAGTCTGTGAGGTTAGACAAGCACACCTCTTCAACCCTCACCCTGAACACCGGCATTCCACAGGGCTGTGTGCTGAGCCCCCTCCTCTACTCCCTCTTCACCTATGACTGCACACCTGTACATGGTACTAACACCATCATCAAGTATGCAGATGATACAACGGTGATTGGCCTCATCAGCAACAACGATGAGTTGGCCTACAGGGAGGAGGTCCAGCACTTAGCAGCATGGTGCGCTGACAACAACCTGGCCCTTAACTCCAAGAAGACCATGGAGCTCATTGTAGACTTCAGGAAGTCCAGAGGCGGCACGCACACCCCCATCCACATTAACGGGATGGAGGTGGAACGTGTTTCTAGCTTCAGGTTCCTGGGAGTCAACATCTCTGATGACCTCTCTTGGACCCACAATACCTCAACTCTGATCAAGAAGGCTCACCAGCGTCTCTTCTTCCTGAGGAGACTGAAGACGGTCCATCTGTCACCTCAGATCCTGGTGAACTTCTACCGCTGCACCATCGAGAGCATCCTTACCAACTGCATCACAGTATGGTATGGCAACTGCTCTGTCTCCGACAGGAAGGCATTGCAGAGGGTGGTGAAAATTGCCCAACGCATCACCGGTTCCTCGCTCCCCTCTATTGAGTCTGTCCAAAGCAAGCGTTGTCTGCGGAGGGCGCTCAGCATCGCCAAGGACTGCTCTCACCCCAACCATGGACTGTTTACCCTCCTACCATCTGGGAGGCGCTACAGGTCTCTCCATTGCCGAACCAGCAGGTTGAGGAACAGCTTCTTCCCGGCGGCTGTCACTCTACTCAACAACGTACCTCATGACTGCCAATCACCACCCCCCCTGGACACTTATTATTATTTATTCAAATCATTTGCTATGTCGCTCTTCCAGGAAGATGCTAAATGCATTTTGTTGTCTCTGTACTGTACACTGACAATGACAATTAAAATTGAATCTGAATCTGAATCTGATTTTTATTAAATTGGAGAAAAAACGGATAATTTAAATAAAACCGAATAAAAGGGTGCAATTAAATTAATTAAACTCCATACAGATAGATTTTCATAAATTCAGACTTTAGATCTTACCTTTTAGTTAGAGTTGGTTCCTGGCTCTTAATCATTGTGTTCCAGGACCTCAGCAGGGACTTTGCTTTCAAGACTTCCATCACTTTCAACACTTCCATCAACTTAGCAGCACTTTCCTCAGCCTTTTTAATGCTTTTCCCACTAAATACAATTACCTGCTGCAAGTTTCCACGACATTTATTCCACAGAACAACAAATCGGAATCTCCAGTAAAACAGTCATTTGTGAAGCCCCCTCAGCCATTTTGTGTGCTAGCCTGAAACAAAGCGCGGGATTGGTCAACTGGCAGACAACTCAACACCCCCTTCCACTCCGTCTCCGACCTCTCTGTCCTGGGTCTCCTCCATGGCCACAGCGAGCAGCACCGGAAATTGGAGGAACAGCACCTCGTATTCCATTTGGGGAGTCTGCACTCCGGGGGCATGAACATCGAATTCTCCCAATTTTGTTAGTCCTTGCTGTCTCCTCCCCTTCCTCAGCCCCCCTGCTGTCTCCTCCCATCCCCCAGCCTTCTAGCTACTCCTCCTTTTCCCTTTCTTGTCCCCACCCCACCCCCCCGATCAGTCTGAAGAAGGGTTTCAGCCCGAAACGTTGCCTCTTTCCTTCGCTCCATAGATGCTGCTGCCCCCGCGGAGTTTTCTCCAGCTCTTTTGTGTAACTCAATGTTAAACGTGCTTTGATTGGACTAAAAATTACCCGAAATAATTACGGTTTTTCTCTAATTTAATAAAAATGTGCAAGTCTTCTTCATATCGAGTTTCAGGGGTGATTTATATAATTATTTTTACCCAATATGTGAAATGTTCATGTAGTTTGTTGACTTGGGTCACAAAATCCTTTTTCTAGACACATTTTTGATGCTCAGCCCACAACCTATTCCCAGTCTTTACTAATTGAATAAAAATGGTATGCTTTCTGTAGAAAGTTTGACAACAAATTATGGGTCCATTAATTAATATCCACCAAAAAGGAAAAAAAATGTCTGAGAATCTTTATAATATAAACTGATTCATGATACTCTTCTCATAAATAGGTTCTATAATGACAATCAGAAGAGGCACAGGGAACTTAAAGAATCAGGCCTTTGGCTTGGATTGGCTTGAAAAGCCCTTCTCAGGCCACACAGTAGAAAATTGATGTTAGAATAAATCATGAGAACATACTAATCAGGTTTATTCCAAACAAAGGGCACCGACCTCTGTGTCCCCACCCCACAGTTTTCAGTTGAGTTTAATGTCAAGTGTACTGAGGTACCGTGAAAAGCTTTTATTGCACGCTAACCAGTCAGCGGAAAGACAGTACATAATTACAATCATGATTACAATCATGATTACTACAGATACATGATAAAGGTAATAACATGAATAACATTTAGTGCAAGATGAAGTCCAGTAAAGTCCGATCAAAGGTAGTTCGATGGTGTCCAAAGAGATAGAAAGTAGCTCAGGACAGCCCTCTAGATGTTGGTAGCTTTGCGGAGATCACAGTACCGGAGGGCCGAAGGGCCTGGTCCCGCGCTGTATCTCTAAACTAAACATGGCTAGGTTCTCAGTCATGGGAGTGATCATCACCTTGTGTTTTGTGACCTATTTGCCACTTGCCACATGTCAATTGCATGCCTAACTGTGGTCTTGAACTTGCAGCATGCAGGGGTTTTAGTTTAGTTTAGAGATGCAGCGTGGAAAAAGGCCCTTCAGCCCAGTGAGTTTCACTCCTACTTTGGAGTTCTCAACGCCCATTTCCTACTGACTCTTGTGCCATCTTAACTCTAATGGAGCTATTAATTGCAGCAGAGGACAGTACGGCACTGGAACAGGCCTTTCAGCCCACCATGTCTGTGTTGACCATAATGCCAGTCTAACTAAATTCCTTTGCTTACACGTTTCTCCCAATTTCCTGCCGGTTCATGTGACTGTCTAAATTATCCTTAAACATTATTAGCATATCTGCTTCTACACTTCCCATGCCTGCATGTTCTACTGTAGGTACCTCCATATTTATCTCTGTGTAAAATAACACTCGCCTTGCAGATCTCCTTTCAACTTTATTTGTCTAACTTTAAACCTATGCTGTCTAATACTTGATATATCCACCCTTGGATATCTACCCTATTTATGCACTGCATAATTTTATATACATACTCATTACTATCTCATACTAATGGAATTTGTAGAATCACTAGACTGAAAAAATGGCATTGTTTATAAGAGACTTGTAGATACAGGTAGCAAGATAGGTGGGAGAAAACGTTAGAGACTGGTATGAAGATAGCATGACAGGAAAACAGTGTGATAGCTCTTCAGGGTACATGAACAGAAAAGTTGGAAGGCAAAGATATTCACAACAATATAAATGGAAAATGTGAAGGGAAGTTGGCTAGAGGAATGGTTCATTCCTTGTCTTCAGAGGAAAGTCAACCATAACAACTGCACCTACGTAATTTACATGCTGCGCTGAGTGGAACTACCCTAATTTAAGTCTGAAGAAGGGTTTTGGCCCGAAACGTTGCCTATTTCCTTCGCTCCATAGATATTGCTGCACCCGCTGAGTTTCTCCACCACTTTTGTTTACCCTAATTTAAACCTAAGTTATCCATTTTAGATTTATCAGCAACCCCAATTGATTTTCAGAACTTTAAAATTACATGGGAAAGTTTAAGGGTCATTTAAAAAAATACCTTAAAATGCTTTGCTACTATATGAGAACTTACAGTTGATAGCCTTTAATTCGTAGACTACATAATACTGTGGTGAGCTGTCAATATTGTGATCCATACTGTTGGAAGGAATGTCATTTTGGCTCACTGTCAGATTCTAAAATGTTAAAACAAGTTAAAGAGCAAAGAATTCCTGATTTAATGGACAGTAGACAATAGGTGCAGGAGTAGGCCATTTGGGCCTTTGAGCCAGCACCACCATTCAATGTGATCATGGTTGATCATCCCCAATCACTACCCCATTCCTACCTTCCCCCCATATCCCCTGAATCTGCTATTTTTTAAGAGCCTTAACTAGTTCTCTCTTGAAAGCATCCAGAGAACCCGCCTCCATCGCCCTCAGAGGCAGAGAATTCCACAGACTCACCACTCTCTGTGAGAAAAAATGTTTCCTTGTCTCCGTTCTAAATGGCTTACTCCTTATTCTTAAACTGTGGCCCCTGGTACTGGACTCACCCAACATCGGGAACATGTTTCCTGCTTCTAGCATGTCCAAACTCTTAACAACCTTATAAGTTTCAATGAGATCCCCTCTCATCCTTCTAACCTTCAGCGTGTACAAGCCCTGCTGCTCCATTCTCTCAGCATATGACAGTCTCGCCATCCCGGGAATTAACCTTGTAAATTTGCGCTGCACTCCCTCAATAGCAAGAATGTTCTTCCTCGAATTAGGGGACCCAAACTGCACACAAGTCAAGTCAAGTCAAGTCAAGTTTATTTGTCACATACACATACGAGATGTGCAGTGAAATGAAAGTGGCAATGCTAGCGGACTTTTGTACAAAAGACAAACAACAAAACAACCAAACAAATTATAAACACAATTATAACACACATATTCTTTTACATAATAAATAATGGAAGGAAAAACGTTCAGTAGTTAGTCCCTGGTGAGATAGGCGTTTACAGTCCTAATTGCCTCTGGGAAGAAACTCCTTCTCAACCTCAATACTCCAGGTGTGGTCTCACTAGGGCTCTATACAACTGCAGAAGGACCTCTTTGCTCCTATATCCGATTCCTCTTGTTATAAATTCGATTCCTCTTGTTATAAAATGCTTCCAATACACAGCGATGATTTTTGACTGAATTTTATTCAATATTTGTAGGAATTTCAGATCTGTACTGGCCTTCAACCTTCTATTATCACTCTATATATTATGTACCTTACATGGTCATCAATGACAAATGAGCCTGGTAAGTAGATTATTTGCTATAAAGGTGAATATATTCTCCTGATTTTTAGCTGCAAATCTAGTTTAACCATTTGAAAACTTGCATTACGGAATGGAATTGAATACTTTATTGTCACATGTGACAAGGCACAGTGAAATTCTTTGCTTGCATACCCAATGTATACAAATAGCAGCCACTTACGGCGCTGACAGTTACAAAGCACGCCAGCTCCCCCTTTGTTACACATATCAAGAAAATAATGTATGCATTTCCAACCACAAAAAGAATGAGGCGTTATTACGATGATTTTAAACACAAAAAAAAATGTGATGTACACTGGATAGAGTGAATGTAGAATGGCAAAATGATTTTTGTGAAAATCATTCACATTTTACAGCCACAGTCACTAAAAATATGCGGGTCAGCAAATCCAGCAATTATGTTGCAGCTGTGCCTGCCAGGAACAATTACCTGGTTGAAATGAAATTATAGTTTTTAGATTGTATTGCAAAATTCTTTACCAGCTTATCTAAAATTGCACTGACTGGCGGGTAAAGTAATCACATTGTTATTTGCATCTGTTCAGTAATTTAAATCAAAGAACATTGCAAAAGAATTCAACCTCGCTGTCAGCAATATAGATATTCCGAGGTGGTGCTTTTCTGAAAGACATTCCAACAAGATGAAGATTTTTTTAATTGTTCAAAATATCAGCTTCTTTTGGCGATCCATTCATAGTCATCAATACATTAATAAAAATGACAAAAACAAAAATATCACTAATTGTTATCATCACACATTCAATAGCTTCATTTTAGAATGATTTGATTTATTGTTTCATGCTCCTCAGAGAGGGGAGTGAAATGAATTTCAACATCAGGGTAAAACAGAAATAAACTGTTAAGACACAAGAGATTGCAAATGCAGGAATCTTAAGCAAACAAAGAAATTCTGGAGGAACTCAGTAGGCCAGCTGGCTCTGTGGCAGGGAAATGGACAGGCCGTGTTTTGGGTCAGGACCCTTCTTCAGACTGATGGAGTTGAGGGAGAAAGCTGGTAGAGAGGTAAGGGGAAGAGTGGGGCAAGAACTGGTAAGTGCTAGGTGGAAACTGATCTTTATGCTTAACTTACATGTAGTTTCATGACGTGTTACAGAATATTTTGCTCGAAAAGTAATGTCCTACACTTTCTTTCCGGGCGGCTGCACATGACAACTTTCAAACGAAAGGGTCTGTCCCACTGTACGAGGTAATTCAAGAGCTCTCCTGAGTTTAAAAAAAATCAAACTCGTGGTAAGTACGTAGAATGTATGTAGCGGCTACGTCGGAGCTCATGGATATCTCGTAGCGGCTCGTAATGCTAACGGCAGCTACTCGGGAAACGCAGTAACTCGTGACGTTTTTTCAGCACTGTGAAAAATGTCCACGAGAGCCCCGAGTACCTACGAATGGTTATTACCGTAATTCTCCGAGTTCGAATCAGGGGAAACTCGGGAGAACTCTTTAATTACCTCATACAGTGGGACAGGCCCTTTACAATGTAATGAATTCCAAAAGAGCTAGTGTAATGCCATGTAAAGTACTTTACATAGAACAAGTGTGAACGGGTGATCGATGGTTGTTGTGGACTTGGCGGCCTGTTTCCATGCTGTTTCTCTAAAATAAGCTGAACTAAAACCTCTAACCCTAACCTAATGCAGGAGTTGGGTTCTTTGCTTTTTATTTTATTGTATTATTTTAGGAGGTGACAAGTAGGTATCATTCGACCTTTATGTACTCTGAAAGTTAAACAATATCTGGCTGGAAAAAGATTGAACCGTTTCACTTTTTTCAGAATTATCTTAAGAATACTGACCCTTCTCACAATTGGTTAAATAAAAAAATAAAATTTTGCTTTGCATATCAAAAAAAATTGCTTTCACTGAACAGATACTATTGATTAGCCAGAATTATTATCCTAATGTATAAAAGTCAGGTAGATAATTATCAAGCAGATAATCAAGTAATTTAGACAGGTACATGGGTAGGATAGGTTTAAAGGTGTTAGAAGGAACTGTAGATGCTGGTTTACATCAAAGATAGACGCAAAATGCAGGAGTAATTCAGTGGGGCAGAGAGAAGGAATGGGTGATGTTTCGGGTCGAGACCCTTCAGACTAAGTCAGGGGAGAGGGAGATGTTATGTCCTGGAGTCACCACTAGAGGACTCTGCTCAAAATGAATGTTTCCTCAGGGAGGGTCCCTGGGGGATCTGCAGGGTTTTAGCAGCAGCCATGTTTGGCTTGTAATAAATACACTTTGGGTTCTGGACACCAAGTGCAGTTTGTGAGTTATTTAGCCCTCGAATATAACATCTGGCAACAAGGATGGCTGGTTTAACCCTTCCTGCCCCATCTCCATTCTTGAAAACTCCAGGAGAGCCCCCTCTACCATGAATATGCTGGTTGAAAGTTTCAAGACTTACCTGATCGTAAGTAGCCTGGACGGCGCGGCCATTTCGGACATTCGCCGCCGAGCGATTCTGCTGCATTGCCTCGGAAAAGAGGGACAGCAAATCTTTGCGCAGCTCGACAGTGCTGCAACGAGTGAGTACAGTACTGCTGTTAATGCACTGGGCAAATATTTTGGCCCACAGACAAGTGTGTTGATAGAAAGATACCGGTTTCGCCAAC
Organism: Leucoraja erinaceus; assembly: GCF_028641065.1. Lineage (NCBI taxonomy): Eukaryota > Metazoa > Chordata > Chondrichthyes > Rajiformes > Rajidae > Leucoraja > Leucoraja erinaceus. The sequence goes on along the minus strand of NC_073380.1, from coordinate 68,926,418 downwards.
GGTCACAGGGACATGGCGAACCAGTGAAGCAATTTGCATTGATAGAACTGGCTGCAAAGTGCAATTTTGGAGCACTGACTGATGAGCTGGTGAGAGACCAGCTGATCGAAAAGACTTCTGTCCTGCGGATTAGAGGGCGCCTTCTCATGCTCTCACACTCGAAAAGGCACAAGTGTTAGCTGTGCAAATTGAAAGTGTGATGCATGGACTATATCAAGTTCTGCATCGGAAATGTGACTGTAGACAAAAACATACGGGTTTTCCCAAACCAGAAACCCTGGATGTCCAGCCAGGTCCGCACACTCCTCAGAGCCCGCGATGCTGCCTTCAGGTCAGGTGACAGAGCTCTATACAGGGCTGCTCGAGCCGATCTGAAACGTGGTATTAAAAAAGCCAAGGCGGACCATAAGAGGAGCATAGAGTCCCACTTGTCCAGCAATAATACACGGGAGGTATGGCGGGGCATACAAGACATTACCAACTACAGAGGCTGTGCCACAAAGTCAGAAGACCTGAGTGCGCCGCTGGCAGAAAAGCTAAATAGCTTCTTCTCCCACTTTGAAACATCACAACAGCAGCACTCACCTGCTACAGCCCTGTTTCCACCCTCACCTAGCTCCTGTACTACTCCACTCACTGTCAGGGAACACGATGTCAGACGGGTGCTCCTGGCAGTGAACCCCAAGAAGGCTACCGGCCCAGATGGAGTCCCTGGTAAGGTGCTCAAAGCGTGCACCCTCCAGCTCACTGCCATCTTCACCAGAATTTTCAACCTCTCCCTGGCCCAGGCAGTTATTCCGTCCTGCCTAAAATCAGCCACAATCGTCCCTGTGCCGAAGAAGTCTACCATCACCAGCCTTAATGACTACCGTCCTGTGGCCCTCACTCCGGTAATCACAAAGTGCTTCGAGAGGTTGGTCCTCCAGCACATCAAGGACTATCTACCATCAGACCTCGACCCCCACCAATTCGCCTATCGCCAAAACAGATCCACAGAAGACGCCATCACCGTAGCTCTCCACTCTGTGCTGAGCCATCTGGAGCAGGGGCAGAGCTACGTCCGGATGCTCTTTGTGGATTTTAGTTCAGCCTTTAATACAATCATTCCGGACATTCTCATTGGTAAACTGGTCACTCTCGGCCTCCCCACTGTCACATGTGCCTGGATAAAGGATTTCCTCACCAACCGGCCCCAGACTGTGAGACTCGGCCCCCACCTCTCCTCCACTCACAGGTTGAGTACCGGTTCCCCACAGGGCTGTGTGCTAAGCCCCCTCTTATACTGTCTCTACACCTACGACTGTAGTCCGGCCCACAACAACAACCGCATCGTCAAATTTGCTGATGACACTACTGTGGTCGGACTTATTTCGAAGGGAGACGAGGCAGCCTACAGAGAGGAAGTCCTGAAGTTGACAACCTGGTGCTCAGAAAACAATCTGGCTCTGAACACCAGGAAAACAAAAGAGCTCATTGTCGACTTCAGGAGGCACAGCACCGACTTAGCCCCCCTACACATCAACGGCGAGTGTGTGGAGAGGGTCAACACCTTCCGGTTTCTCGGCGTCCATATCGCTGCTGACATCTCCTGGACGGACAACACGACAGCGGTCATCAAGAAGGCTCAGCAGCGGCTGCACTTCCTGAGGGTCCTCAGGAAGCACAACCTGGACTCTAACCTGCTGCTGACCTTCTACCGCTCGTCCATCGAGAGCCTGCTGACATACTGAATTACAGCATGGTATGGCAGCTGCACCATGGCAGACAGGGAGAGGCTTCAGAGGGTAACCAGGACAGCGCAGAGGATCATTGGCTACCCTCTCCCCTCCCTGATGGACATCTACACCTCCCGCTGCCTTAGCAGGGCAAAGAAGATCATCAAAGACAGCTCCCATCCTGCGTTTGGACTGTTCGACCTGCTGCCCTCTGGAAGGCGCTATAGGTGCATCAAATCCAGGACAAACAGACTCAGGAATAGTTGCTTTCCGAGAATTATAACTACTATAAATTCAAATTCACACATGCACTGACTACACCGCCCAACACGGACTTCCATCTGTATATATGTATATATGTATGTAGCGCCGCAGAATTTGTGCACCTATTTCCCCCCCCCCCATCTCCCTTCTGTTTTTTGTTTTTTCTGTTTCTTGTTTTTTGTGCTAAATTGTATGTATGCACTGAGTACGAGCAGCTTTCAGTTTCACTGTACATGTATAGTGACAATAAATGGCATATCATATCATGTGATCAGCAACGCGGACTATAGGCATGAGTACCCCTCCCTTTTCTCGGGTTTTGGGATAGTTAAAGGATACTGCCACGCACCTCGTGTAGACACATCAGTCCGGCCTGTTTCGCAACGCCTACGGCGTCTACCATTTTCCATTCGCGCGGAAGTCTCAATGGAACAGAAACGACTCGAAAAGGATGGTATCATTGAGCACATCGATTCATCCCCTTGGATATCGAATCTGGTCATCGCGCGACACAAGAACAGTGAACTCAGGCTATGCATCGATCTTAAATCGGTCAACAAAGCCATCATTCCGGACAAATACCCTCTGCCAACAATACAAGAGCTAGCTGCGTCATTCCACGGTTCAATGGTGTTCACAAAACTGAACATGCGCCAAAGCTATCTTCAGGTACCACTAGCAGAATGCAGTCGGCAGTTGTCAGCATTGATTCTTAGTCACCTACTTGGTCGGAGAAGCAGCATCCCTCCAAGCTGCTTCTTCGCCCCGTCCTCGCGGCCTACCATCGAAAATGGAGCAGCGTTTCCTGTCGGGACCAGCTGGGACTACAGCTTTGGCAGCGGTGGCGCAGCGCTGGGATACCAACACGGAGCGGGCGATGCCTTGCCGGGTTGCCATGCGGTAAGCTCCAGAGCGCTGTGGCTGTCGATCCCAACATCGCGGAGCTGGGGCTGCGGGCGTGCGGCTGCGGGCGGTGCTGGATTTGGAGCGCCGCGGAGCCTGGGATTGAGTTCGCCGGGTTCGGAGCTCCAACCGGCGCGGCCTGAGGACTACGAGTGCCCCGGTCTCCAGGGAGGAGGCAGCTGCTCCAGACTTTTCCAAGCCGCTGAGGAATGTTTCACCCGACGCCGAAGTTCAATCTTCACGGCAAGATGGCCCTGAAAATCATCAGACTGGCTGCACGGCCACAAATGGGCCCCGACCTCAGGTGTTTCACAGAGGAAGAGGACTTAACTTTCTGGTGCCTTTCTCCACAGTGGAAATTTTTGATTCTGCTGTGGGGGGACGTTTGTGTTGAACTCTATAATGTGTCCATTTTATTCATTTTTTTTTAACCTTTATCTATGGTTTGTATGGAAAGATTATTTAATTTATGTAAAGCACTTTGGTGGCAATGCGAGTTGACTTAAAACGTGCTATATAAATAAAACTTACTACTTACTTGATTACACATGAAGGAGTATTTCAGTACTGTAGGATGCCGTATGGACTGTGTTCAGCTCCTAGCGCATTTCAAAAAATTGTGGCGTAGGTTCTGGCAGCCATTGACTGAGCACTCAATCTCCTCGATGATGTTTCGTGGTCCATGGAAGGGACAAGGAGGAACACGATCGACGACTGCATGCAGAGTTAGCTTGGCTCGCGCAACACAACTTGATGCTCAATGTAGCAAAGTGTACATTTACAGCATCCGAGGTTTACTTTCTCGGGTACAGAGTGACAGCGACTGGAGTTGAGTCTACTCAGGACAATGTCCAAGCCATCAATGCGCTCCCCGCCCCAACTAACGTGAAAGAGCTAGCGTCATTTCTGGGCACCACCGCAAGTTTGTGCCGCAGTACGCGCAGATCGCAGAACCGCTACAGAAACTGCTACGGAAAGACACACATTGGGAATGGACGGATGAGCAGGACTTCGCGTTCAACACGCTGAAAGACAAAATAGCATCTCCGCCTGTTCCCGCATACATCGACCCAAGTGCGGAAACGTACGTCACAACAGATGCTTCCGGTATAGCGATCGGAGCAGTGTTCTCACAGGTTATCGATGGAAGCGAACAACCGATCGCATTCGCGTCCCATCCCTTGACTGCAACGGAACACAAGTACTCCACCGGAGAACGCGAAGCATTAGCGTGCATATACGCGTGTGAGCACTGGCACGTATACCTAAAAGGGAGACAATTGACTCTCCGTACAGATTACAAAGCACTAACTATGTTGCTGGACATGTCAGGCTCAGGACACCATCCGCTCAGGATCTACAGAATGCTTGATCGCCTTCACCGGTACAACTTCAAAGTAAAATACCTCGCAGGTTCACGCAATCGCATCGCAGACATGCTCAATCGCGTCCCAACGGTGGCACCCGCAAGCACACATGATAGCGACGTTTCAAGCGACATAGACAAATACATTCTCGCGGTAATTTTGCACGTGATGGCGAACCTAGTGATGCGGGGAGAGCTGCAAGCAGAGTCGGCAGCTGACGGCACACTGCAAATCATCTGCCAGTATCTCAGGACAGACTGGCCCAAGGAGATAGCAGACGACTTGGTTCCGTACCACCCGGTATGCCACAAACTGACTGTGGTTGACGATACATGTGTCACACGCGGAACTCAAGTGGTTATACCCAAATCACTGCAACACTGCGTGTTACAACTGGCACATGAAGGACACCTGGGCATTGTAAGGATGAAACAACGGTGTCGCGAGGCAGTTTGGTGGCCAGCAATATACCGTCGCATAGAAGATTTCGTAAAAAATTGTGAAGCATGCACAATTAGTGAGAAAGCAACAAAACCATGTCCTGCTCCTCTTCAGCCAATCCCATGGCCGGACAAACCATGGACACACTTGCAAGTCGACATCTTCGGAGAGGTGCAAGCTGCGCCAAGAAGCCAGCGGTTTCTACTTGTAGTACATGTTCTCCACAGCAAGGGGCCTGAGATCGTAACTACTTTCTCAGTCACAACAAGCTCGATTATCGCGATTCTCAAAAAGATGTTGACTAAGTGGGGACTGCCGGAAGTCATAACAACTGACAACGGCCCTCAGTTCATATCTGAACAGTTCTCCACTTTCCTCGCGAGTTAAGACATTCAACATCAGCGGACGTCGAGATACAACCCCCAATCGAACGGCGGGGTTGAACGATTCAATCGCATGATCAAGGAAAGCATAAAAGTGAGCATGTCGGAGGGGAAAACGTTCGAACAGTCAATCCATATCCTCCTCCGATCCTACAGATCCACACCACACACGTTGACTGGGAAAACGCCAGCAGAGCTGATGATAGGGCGAAACCTGCGAACAAAACTGAATGCTCTTCAACCATCATCGCACCTAAATCCAGACACAAAAAAGCGAGGGCAGAAATGATAGCACACAGACAACCAAAAGGGAAAGCATACTGTGATGCCAAATGCAGAGTACGAGGGCCGCGGTTCAAGGTCGGCGACTGGATACGAATCAGCCGCCCAAACAGACAGCATAAGCTCGCAAGCGCACTCTCCAAGCCGATACAGATTAAATGGAGATTCGGCGAGAACGCGCACCTCCTCCAAGATGATACCAGATGGAACGCGAGGCGTCTAATTGCAAGTAGACAGGGACAGGAAGAAGACAAATTAGACACTTTTCCTTTCCAGTCAGTCAAGATAGTGATTGTGGTCACGAAACAGCAGAGCATACAACAGAGCAGTCTATTCCCGCTCCACGCTCTCAGCGACAGAAGAGGAGACCTCAGTATCTGCACAATTATCAGCTGTGAACCCATAAACATTATGTTCACTGAGCTGTTATTTTGGACTGATTGCATATGGGCATATTTGGGTGGATAATTGGACTTGTATAGATCACCATCATTTACAAGGAGGGAAAAGTGTTGTGGCCTGGAGTCACCACTAGAGGGCTCTGTCTCGAAATAAATGTTTCCTCAGGGAGGGTCCCTGAGGAATCTGCAGGGTTTTAGCAGCAGCCAATTTTAGCTTGTAATAAATACACTTCGGGTTCTGGACACCATGCAGTTTGTGAGTTTTTTAGCCCTTGAATATAACAGTAGACGAGAGATATGGAAGGGTAAGGTGTGAAAATGACAGATCAAAGCAAACAATGCTAAGGAAGTATAGAATGGTTCATTGTTAGCTGAGGGAAAGGTGACAAGGAGGCATACAATCAGTAAAATTAATCAGAAGGACAGTGAAGCTAGTCAGTGAACTATGGTGGGGTGAGTACTTCTGGATAGAATTCATGAATCATAGAATTGTTAATGAATGCCAAATAATTTTTTGATGATTAACTTATGAGCTTTATGTCACGGCAAATGTAACCTTTGGTTGTATTTTGCTTTCAGATGATAAATGCAATCCCAAGATAATGAGCTTTTTTGAGCAGACATTTTCCAGCACCGACTTTGATAACAACACTGCAATCACAACTGATGCCTCAAACACAGGACTGAGATGGGATTTCCAAAGCACTGCCGGATTGGTCTTGTTTCTTATTTGCATCTTATATTTAAGGTAACGTGTGTATTATTTGAAAGATAGATACAAAATGCTGGAGTACATCAGCGGGTCATCTCTGGAGAAAATGGATAGGTGACGTTTTAGGTCGTGTCCTTTCTTCAGAGTATTATTTGCGTTGGTATGTTTGCGTGGCTATAATGGCCACGGGACAATCGCCATTGCCAGCCGAGGGCCATGACTTTGACTCTGACAGGGGGGGGGGGGGGGGGGGGGAGAGTGCAGTGGAGAGAGAAGTTTATTTGCCTCCATCACAGTTATGTGATGGATGTTTATGTTAAATGTAATTATGTTGTGTCTGGGGTCTATTTGTGTGTGTAATGTATGGCTGCAGAAACGGCATTTCGTTTGGACCTCCAGGGGTCCAAATGACAAATAAATTTGATTCTGATTTTTGCCAGTGTACTATTATGCTGGGCTTCTGCATTACTTTAGACAATAGCAGCCAGTATTGTCAAGAAGACAAAAGGTACACAAAATTGCTGGAGAAACTCAGCGGGTGCAGCAGCATCTATGGAGCGAAGGAAATAGGCGACGTTTCGGGCCGAATCCCTTCTTCAGACTGATGGGGGGTGGGGGGGGGGAGAAGGAAGGAAAAAGGGAGGAGGAGGAACCCGAGGTCAGGGGGATGGGAGGAGACAGCTCGAGGGTTAAGGAAGGGGAGGAGACAGCAAGGGCTAGCAAAATTGGGAGAAGACAAGATAGACACAAAGTGTTGGAGTAGCTCAGCGGGCCAGACAGCATCCCTGGAGAGAAGGAACGGGTGACGTTTCGGATCGAGACCCTTTGTCTGAAGAAGTTGCTCCAGCACAAAGTTGCTGAGTTACTCCAGCTTTTTATGTCTATCTTCGGTTAAAAACAGCATCTGCAGTTCCTTCTTAAACATATTGATGGGCATATTTTGAGAGGATTTCACAGCGGAGCCGTAAAATGGAGACACCAGAAACTGCACATGCTGGAATCTTGAGCAAAAAAAAACTGCTGGAGGTAATCAGCAGCCAGGAAGCATCTGTGGAGGGAAATAGACGGGTGTTGATTAGGCTGAAGAAATGGCCCAAACACCATATTTCCTTTCATAGATGTTGTCTAACCTGCTAAGTTTTTCCCGCAGTTTGTTTTTTGATCAACATTCAACCATCTACTCATTCTGGTGTCTCCAGACTCACATATGTCTCCTTACATTTTATATATGGAGTAAGGATCACTGTTATTGAACTAGAATAATGTACTCACTCTTGTTTTCTAAGTTCTTGGTGTACTACTTGGTGTTATTGAAATATTTAAAAATGACCAATACTCAGTCATGTTCAGAGCCACAGCATTTAATACAACCACTCCTACAATTTACCACTTCACAACCGTGTGTTGTTCTGCTTCCTGGGATACAGTGCCAAAATCTGCACAGAATCTGATTTCCAATGCATTCTCAATAAATGCAGCGTCACTTCTTCAACGAAATTTGAAAGAAAAGGTTACATTCCATTAGTCTCTGAATTTATTTGTCATGGATTCAATGGACCTTAGTGATATCTCTGCATGAACCAATAAATCTCCAATCTTCTCTACAATGTCTTCACCTTCCTCAGGTGATGCCAAAAGGAATGGATCAATATCCATTGGATTATCTCAGTCCACGGACGGCACTGAGGCGCAGCGGTAGAGCTGCTGCCTCAAAGGATCAGAGCTGATCCTGACCTTGGGTGTTGTCTGTGTGGAGTTTGCATGTTTTCCCTGTGACTACATGGAATTCCTCCAGGTGATCCAGTTTCCTTTCACATTCCAAAGACGTGCGGGTTTGTAGGTTAATTGACCTCTGTCAATTGCCCCTAATGTATAGGGTGTGAAAGTGGGGTATAATTGAGCAAGTATATAGGTTGATTGATGATCGGGAAGCACTTGGGCCGAAAAGCCTATTTCCATGCTTATTCTTTAAACTGAATCTAACCAAAATTTGGCATTTTAGGAAATGTAAAATTCACTGCCAACAATTTTCAACATTGGCGAAGAACATGCTCTGCACATTGTGGCTTCTATAAACTATAATGTTAAAAATTGTATGTTACCTGCAGGAACTAAGTCTACTCTATTATGGAAGTCTGAGGTACAGATTGGACTGATTTTGGATGATCAACCATGATCATATTGAATGGTGCTGCTGGCTCGAAGGACCGAATGACCTACTCCTGCACCTATTTCTATGTTTCTATGATTAAACTGCACTCCTTTTGTTTTGTTTATTTTATTAGAAGTTAATACAGCACAAAACAGTACAGTGGAACCTAATTTTAGGTGCCAACTATGCAATACCGTAATCCATTCTATGTACAACCTCTAGTTTTATGTTATGAGAAGGAAGTAAGCAAGACAAGAAAAAGAAAACAATAGAAAGAGGAAAAAGTGGAAAAATAGATGGTAGAGAGTAGAAAAACGTGAAGTGTGTATATAAAAAATAAAAAAGAAAGAGAAAAAGTGGAAAGTAGAAATAGAAGAGAAGGCCCCTTAAAAGAGAATTTTTCAAATCTGTATTCGGAGATGTAGATCTATCTGCGTCATGAACTGAAATCAGCAATCTTTACGGTACCGCCGCATCACATGATTCCAAAAAGTCGATGAAAGGAGACCAACTCCTTAAGAATTGGTCATATTTATCTATTAGTCGGAGTCTCATTTCTTCAAGGCGTGCTATGTCCATCATATTCCTAATCCACATTTTAACAGTTGGTATGGTTGTATTTTTCCAAAATTCAAGTATCAATTTCTTTCCAATTATTAACCCATAATTAAAAAAAACATTTTGATCTTTATTTAAATTGGTATCTTCTCCTATTATTCCAAATATAATCCATTCCGTTTTGGGTTCTATTCTTGACTTGAAAAGCTTTGTAAATATATCAAATATATCACTCCAAAATTTATTCAACTTTGAACATCCTACAAATGAATGTGTTATATTAGCGTTTTGAAACAAACATTTATCGCATCTGGGAGAGACGTTTGGATAAAATTTATTCAACCTCGTTTTTGAATAATATAGTATATGTAATAATTTGAATTGAATTAAATTATGTCTTGCATTAATAGAACAGTTATGTGTATTCATCAAATACTTTTCCCATCTATCCTTCGAGATCTTTATCATTAGCTCATGTTCCCAATCTTCCCTTAATGCTTCTGTTGAGGGTGATTCTCTATTTAATATATTATTATAAAAGTATGATATTAATTTTTGTGAATCAGCCTTAATATTCATTGCTTCTTCTAAAGGATCTAAATATATAGTTTGTTATCTGTGTGTATATTTCTTCATAAAGTCACATACCTGTATATATTTAAAATATTGATAATCCTTCAATTTAAATTTTAATTGTTGAAATGATAACAGTTTGCCCACTTCATACATATCCCCTACTTTCCTAATCCCCAATCTATCCCATTGTTGATATGTGTTGTCGATGAGAGAAGGTTTGAATGCGGGGTTGTTCAATAGTGGGGTTAGTACTGATAAATTATTTAATTTCAAGGATACTTTTATTTTTTTCCAAATTCTTATTATATTGTGAATAATTGGGTTCTTCTTATATATTATACTATTCAATTTTATCGGTGAGAGCAGGATCGTTCCTATATCGTGCGGATAGCACTCCTCTTTCTCCATTCTTATCCACTCCAACTGCTGAGTGGAACTATCCAGCCAGTACATTATGTTCTTAATATGCACTGCCCAGTAGTAATACATAAAGTTAGGTAATGATAAACCCCCAACTTCTTTAGATTTGCACAAATGCTTTTGTTGAATTCTATGTGTTCTGTAGTCCCATATAAAATTAGTGATAGTGGAATTAAACTGCACTCCTTATAGTAATATTAAGAGAAGGCGATATGACCTGAGAATGATGATACCTTGACCACTGCTCACATTTTTGATCACAAAATAATTACTAGGACATCCAGGCAGGATTGAACAGACTATTGTTTTCCTTTCAGGAGGGAAGATTAAAAGCAGTTGTTAGGGTCATAGAATGATACAACATGAAAACAGGCCCTTCAGCCCAACTTTCCCATCTACGCTTGTTGGATATCCTGCATTTTGCCCATATCCCTCTAAACCTTTCCTATCCATGTACCTGTCCAAATGCCTCAACTATTTCCTCTGGCAGCTTGTTCATTTATCCACCACCCTCTGTGAGATAAAGTTGCCCCATGTAATATTAAATCTTTCCTCCCTCACCTTAAACCTATGTCCTCTGGTTCTCGATTCCTCTACTCTGGATAAAAGACTGTGCATTCACCCTCTCTATTTCCCCATGATTTGATACACTTCTACAAGATCACTCCTCATCTTCATGCGATCCACAGAATAAAGTCTTAGCCTGCCCAATCTCTTCCTACAGCATAGGCTCTCAAGTCCTGGCAACATCCTTGTTTAATCTTCACTGCAGTTGCATTTAATTATTCAAATTTATTAAGGGAAAGAAAAAGAGAATATTTGAGCATCCCATAAAATGTACAATTGCAGCATTTGGGCTGATACTTGGATACACTTAGAACATACAAGTACAGATTTGTATATAACATACAGATATGTGACAGTAACTATCAGCAACAGGTTGTCCAGTGAGTACAACTGTGGAAAAAGTTAAAGGAAGTCTACAGAGATAAGAAGGTGCATAAGTTTAGAGGCATTGCAGTGTTTAAGTGGATTTAATTAATTTGTTCATCCAGTCCCTACTTTCCCCCCGATACTAAGCCCTTTGGTGTGTTGTATAGCCACAGCTTATTAAAACTGAGCACTATTGATTTTGTAACTAATTCTATTGATATTTTGCTTTGTCAGCATTAGGAAGTCAAGCTGCACACAGAGGCTTGTCAACTCCATCAATAATCCTGATGCTGGATCTTTGGAAAATATATCCATCCAGGAGGGATGCGAAGAAGTGCATCGCTTTCAGGACAACGAAAAGGAAGGGGTTCATTACAGTTACTCTTTTTTCCACTTTATTCTTTTTCTGGCATCCATGTATGTTATGATGACACTGACCAATTGGCACAGGTAAGAGAAAAAATTATAGCTTTACGGCAAAATCTTGTGCCATTTTCTTAGCATTTAAAGACATAGGTTTCAAATCTATACTGTTTCAAGATCGTGTATTGCGCGAGGTTTCACCAGGCAGGAGGGAGCCGGCTATGTTGAGGAAGTTTATTTTAGAGATACAGAACAGAAACAGGCCCTTCAGCCCAACGAGGCCACACCGACCAGCGATCCCTTAACCTTAACACTCCCCTACACACACTAGGGACAACTTTACATTTATATTAAGCCAATTAACCCAGAAGGGTCTCAACCCGAAGAAGGGTCTCGACCCGAAACGTCACACATTCCTTCTCTCCATTGATGCTGCTTCACCCGCTGTTACTCCAGCATTTTGTGTCAACCTGTAAATATGCTCCTGAAGCTTACCCGCCTTAGTCTAGTTCAATAAAACACTGTCAAGCACTGGACCACTAAACTTTATTTTATGAAACAATAACAAATGCCTTATACAATACCTAACCACCACGGGTTCGATCCTTGTCTCTGCTTGTCCAAGCCCTTCAGCCTCGTGCAAGCAGATACCTCCAAAAGGTCATGCAGTCCCAAGCGCCTCTCCAGAAGATCGGCAACAATCCTCGTGGGGGTTACCGAACTCTGTGAGGCAGAACTACATGGGGGTGGCGCCGCAACAAGCCAATCACACATATCAATTACATTAAAATGTTATTGACAGTTCCCCAACCCAATTACAAAATGTCCCATTAAAATGTTTTTACAGAAGCTTCTGGAAGGAAGTCAATTAATCAAATAACGCAACATTCTCCCAGGTAATGCCAACAATTCAAACAAGGCTCACACTTCAGCCAATCATCAAACAGCAGCACAAACATCCTGCAACATTATTAACAGTATTTACAATCCCTTTGTAGCCGGCCAATCCTGATCATGCATCTGCAACACATTTGAGCTCTTCTGCAAAGTCCTCATACATTTTAACAATAAAGAGGACATCTGGATCTTTCCCCTTCCTGCATATCAATCTAGGGCTCAGACTAGCTGCCGCCATTCACAGCCTGTAACTGTCCACAGACAGAAGCCAAGCAGGCCTTGCACATGCAAAGATCCTCCATTTTATAGTATCTTTAATTTGGTCAATATTAACAAACCTAAAAACCTGTATGTCTTTGGACTGTGGGAGGAAACCGCAGATCATGGAGAAAACCCACGCAGGTCACGGGGAGAATGTACAAACACTACAGGGACAGCACCCAGTCAGGATTGAACTCGGGTCTCTAGCACTGTAAGGCAATAGCTCTACCGCTGCACCACCGTGCCACCCAAGTTCAGTTGGAAGCACAGTAATACTCTGTTTAGAGTTGAATGTGAGTGCCTCACAGCCGTGCTTCCAAGTCAATATGTTTGGCTTATTGTCATGCTATCTTTTAGCAGAGATGATAAATTTACCCTGTTGATCAATGGTTGTTTTGGAATATCAGACACACATTATTCATTTGTATCTAATTATCTGTGGGATAATTTCATGGCAGAAGTTTGAAGTGAACTCCAAACATCTAAACATCTAATATTAATTTAGTTTATAATGATGAAGCCATTTTTTCTGATGAAATTCTAGAAAGTTAAGATAATTGACGGTTGCTTCCTTGCATTCCATGCCCAGTCATAGGCCCGATTTCAAGAGCATTTCAAGCAGTTGGATTGCAGTGTGGATGAAGATTACTTCTAGCTGGGTCTGCAGTTCCCTTTACATCTGGACGCTTCTGGCTCCTCTGGTTCTTTCCAAACAAGAGGATTTTGAAGAACGCATTAACTGAGAACCAGTGGAGAAAGCAGCATGAAAGAGGAGTTAATTTACTCCTGAGATACTTAATAACTTCTTTCTTAGTAAATAACAGCTTTATACCAATTATCTAAGTTAAATGTCCATACTCAAACAGCCATTAATCTTCGTGGCCAAAGAACATGCATCAGCTGTTATTGATAAATTTGTTAATGATTTAACCATGCAAACCCAGTTCATTGGATATCTTCTATTGGTGAGAACGGACATTCAGTTGTTTGTGCAACTCCATGAGGTATATATATATATTTACATGTATGTTTGTGTGTTCACACTCCATAACTTGCACGTACAGTTGCAAAGATTAAGAGAGTACAGAGGGATTGTCGACTAACAATATAAATTGTGCTTGAAAGGTCACAAAGATTGATAATTTTATTTAGTCATTGGTCATTAGTAGTTCTGAGCTTTTATCATGAACTCTACCTTTGCTTGTGTCTATAGTCAACCTCTTATGGCCTGTAATAATCATCTTGTCTACTAAAAAATGTTATTGTTGTCAGGTATATAACAATAAATTATAACATTACAATACATTACAATACATCTGGATTATTGAATTGCAGTGTCATTTTAGCTGGTTCTCAAGTTATCTCTTGGGATCAAGGCTAACTTGCTTCCACTCCAGTGTGTTCTAAAATGGCTTATGAGGCCAATGGGGAATCTACAGGTTTGTCTACAAGTGGGATGGGAACACAATGGGTCCTTTGAATAGTGTGGTGTTCCTTCCACTGTTTACACAAGGCCTCTGTATGTTTGGAATGGAAGGACTCAAAGTTCTCAGTGCCACACTGTATGCTCCTCCATTTTGAGCTACGTTGTCCAGAGTTACTACAAATGAGTGAGAATGTGACAATCCCTCAAGGAAACTTTCAAAACACCCTCAAACCAATTCCCCTGACCTCCTGCTAAGCATTTTCCAATGAGCATAGAGCAGTGGCTCTGTTCCACCGTACTTGTACATATGACAATAAACTCAACTTGATTTGACTCGAATGTTGCTTCTCCTACAGCTACAGAATGAAGCTCATTGATTGTAATTAGATCCCAAAGCTGGGAGTGTTGGCCTAGTGAAGTACCTTCTATTTTCTATCACTTAAAAATACGAATTAACTATATGATATAACTTTATGGCAATGACATATTTCTGTAAATACTTATAAATTTAAAAGTTAATGAATGTAGAAATACATCTCAGTGCACATATATATATAACAAACAGCTCTAGCAGAGCATTTTGACCTTGCGGAGGAATGTAGTAGAAATCCAAATTAGAATGGTTGTAATTTTTGTGCTTAATGTTGTCTGTAGTGCAATATATCTGTGAAGTTATGGGCCTGTCCAACTCAGGCAACTTTTTAGGCGACTGCAGGAGACTATGCCGTCGCCACATGGTCATGGATGGTTGCCGGGGAGTTGCCTTCATGGTCGTGAGGAGTTCCCGCATTCTGGGAACTAGTCATGGCCTCCTTATGGTCACCGTGAATTTTCCAACATGTTGAAAAATTATCGGCGACTAGAATGAAGCCGCCATGGAGAGTAGCGAGAATTCACGTGCTGTAGGTGGGTCGCCAGGAGGTCCTAGTGGGTTGCCAGGAGGTCGAAGGTTCTCATAGATTGAAGCCGGTGCTGACCAGTGAATTTCATTGGCTCATTGGGAAAAAAAATGTAAGAAGTTGTTTTCAGAACCAAGGATAACCGACCGGTAATGTTAAATGTCCGCCGAACTTCACAGCCGTGTATCTCTGGCTTCTTCTCGACAGTCGACGGCAGTCGCCTGAAAAATCGCCTAAGTGGGACAGGCCCATTAGACACAAAATGCTGGAGTAACTCAGTAGGTCAGACAGCATTTCTGGAGAGAAAGAATGGGTGAAGTCGCCCATTCCTTCTCTCCAGAGATGCTGCCTGACCCGCTGAGTTACTCCAGCATTTTGTGTCTCCCTTTGATTTAAACCAGCATCTGCAAGTCTATCCTACACATTTCTGTGAAGTTATTGAATATCAAATAAGGAAAAGTAATTATTTATTAGACTCAGCTGGTTATTGTATGTTTAGTTTAGTTTACAGATACAGCGCGGAAACAGGCCCTTTGGCCCACCGAGTCCCCACCGACCAATACATTTTCCCCACATGATCCCCACACATTAACACTACCATACACACACTAGGAACAATTTACAATTATACCAACCCAATTATCCTACCAACCAATACGTCGTTGGAGTGTGGGAGGAAACCGAAGATCTCAGAGAAAACCCACGGGAAGAAGGTACAAACTCTGTAGTGACAGCATCCGTAGTCAGGATCGAACCTGGGTCTCCAGCACTGCAAGTGCTGTGAGGCAGCAACTCTACCGCTGCGCCACCCTGCCGCCGTGTTGTGATAAAGTAGATCACTGGAATTGATACTTTTACAACATTTTTCAGTAGCACAATTTATTGGAATGTCTTGTAACAAAACTGCAGAATTTATGTTGCAGCAAATCCTTTCACAGCGTATATTAGGGAACTTTGACTCCGCATGATAGAAACATAGAAACATAGAAATTAGGTGCAGGAGTAGGCCATTCGGCCCTTCGAGCCTGCACCGCCATTCAATATGATCATGGCTGATCATCCAACTCAGTATCCCGTACCTGCCTTCTCTCCATACCCCCTGATCCCCTTAGCCACAAGGGCCACATCTAACTCCCTCTTAAATATAGCCAATGAACAGGCCTCAACTACCCTCTGTGGCAGAGAGGGTGATGATGCCATGATGGCATGATGGTTTCAGTCCTGCTCTTCCCAAATGGACAAGTATGACAGTTACACAGTTACAGTTACTTTTGAGTCATTATTTCAGTAAATGTTTCCATATATCTCTTTAAATTCTCCAAATGGAGCTACAATCCTATATTGGAGCCAGAGATGTGGTAAATTGAACCCTGCTCTAGAAACCTGGTTACTGCTTTTGGATTGAGGCCCCAACTAGTCTCTCTGCTAAACATGCGAAATCTTATCAAATAGCAAAATGCCTGGATAGAGTTGATGTGGAGAGGATGTTTCCACTAGTGGAAGAGTCTGGACCAAAGGCCTTAGCCTCAGAATAAAGCACCGTACCGTTAGAAAGGAATTTATTTGGACGCAGGGTGGTGTATCTGTGGAATTCATTGCCACCGAAGGCTGTGGAGGCCAAGTTAATGGATATTTTTTAAGGTGGAGATTGATAGATTCTTGATCAGTAAGGGTGGGGTTATGAGGAGAAGGCAGGAGAATGGTGTTGAGAGGAAAAGATTGATCAGCCATGGAGCCAAATGGATTTGTGGTGAGGGTAGATTTGTTGGGGCCAAATGGTCTAATTCTGTTCCTGCAACATGAATTTATGAACTTATTTAAAGAGCAGAGAATTCCCCTGCTATCCTAGCCAATGTATATCCCTCCACTGACATCATCCAAACAGGTCGCTATTTAACTGTTGGTTGTGTGACTATCTTCTGCTCATTTGCGTGTGGTGTTTTGCCAGAGTAGAAAAATAATGACATAAATTTTGTTCTGCTGTAAAGTAGTGCCAGGTGTCCTGGGGACATAAAAGCTGCCATATCAATACAAGTTCATTCTTTTAAGATAAAATCTGTTAATGCAAACATTAAAGAAGCTCAAAACTACATGTTAACCTATAAATTTGCTTTACTCCATTAACAAGTATCCTGCCAGGATGTTCCTGCAAACCATAACAGTTTAAAAACGGAAAAGAAAGACAACTTGTATTAGATTCTGTGTCCACTACATATCAATTACATTTATCATGAAATACTCTAAGGCTGCAATGCACACAATGCTTGTCCATATAATCCACAAATGACCTAATGCACTTTGTGCAGGAGCGTTCCTGCTAAACAAATGGAGGATCAATTTGGGGCATTAAGTGGTGAGGGTAGAGTTAATATTGGCATCTGGGAGTGAAGAAATAGCGATAGGATGGTGGGTTATGGCACTGCAGATGGTTTGATATTTCGTTAAGAGTCAGAAAGGAACTCAGAAATAAAGATCCCTTATGAACATCAGAAATAATGTTCCTTACTTAGGGATTCAGATCCAAATTCCAGTTTGTTGATAAACTGTGCCTCATGTTCAAAATGAATAACTGCTTATGCACGAGCCGATTACATAATCCCCAGTGCAAGTGTGTTTGATTGATTTTGGTAGTCCAAATACAAATTGTGGCAAAGTCTTGCTACATTTGGGTATGGACTGCTTCCTCCATTTATCCCTTGAATTGGTGGGCTGAACTCTCAGACATATAGGCTACTCAGCCACATAGGCCCCGTCCCGACAGCATGCCCACTGAGGGTGCAGCTTCATAACTTCCCAATATTACCCTCGCTCTCTCTTTCACCTTCCTAATCTTTTCCTCTCTCCTCCCACTTTTAGACTTTAGAGATACAGTGTGGAAACAGGCCCTTCAACCCACAGTCCGTGCCAAAAGCAATCATCCCGTATGCTAACACCATCCTCCACACTAGGGACAACTTACAATTTATCTGAAGCCAACTAACCTACAAACCTCTATGTCTTTGCAGTGTGGGAGGAAACGGAGCACCCGGAGAAAACCCACATTGTCACAGGCGCAACGTGCAAACTCTTTATAGAAAGCACCTGTAGTCAGGATTGAACCCGACTCTCTGGCACTCTAAGGCAGTAACTCTACTGCTGTGCCACTGTGCCGATAGAGTTGTTTCTTCCTGATTCTCCATTTCCTTTCTCTCTTGGGTGGGCACGGGAACTGATTGTGAAATGTAGAGCTCGCACACTGTGTGTTGAGAGTCCCTGTCTGGAAGGTAGCATAGGATGACTCGGGTAGCTTGAGAACCCTGTACCTTGAGAACCCTACATGGTATTTCCACAAAGCTTTTCCTGGCACTGTGCCTGTAGACAGGAAAGTGGGCTGGTTCTAGGAGTCGAGGATAGTGGATACATCTCACAAGAGACAACCATCTGTACAGTAGAGGGTGATATATGTCAGGCACTGAGGGTTGCCTCAGGGTGCACAAGCCTTGCTCACACAATCATAGGATCACTGCAGCCATCAAGCAAGCTATTTGGCTGATCAAGTCATCTACGACATTTTGTAACAGTAAATCAATTAGCTCAGTCCCCATCATTATGTTCTTCAAGTACTGCTTTTTGAAACCATAATCCAAATCTGCTTTTCTCAATTCTTTTGGCCAATCAGGACAAGGGCCTGTCCCTCTTAGGCGACTATTTAGCAGACTGCCAGGGACTAATTTTAATGGAATTCACCTACGACACCTGGCGACAACCTACGACAGCACCTACGACAGCAAAAATTGTTGCCGAAAAATTTTCAACATGTTGAAAATTTTGTGGCAGTCGCCTGTAGTCGCTCAAAAAATCGCCTAGGTGAGACAGGCCCATTACTCTGTGAAAATGTCCGTTCCACCCCACTTCATATTTCAACTCTTTTGCCAATAGCATTAAATCTGTTTCTTGACCTGCCCATCAAAGGAACCATGTGTCTCTTTATTCACTATCTCCAGACTCTAAATCATCTTTGAACATTTACAGTATATCAAATTGTTTCTCAACCTTTTCTGCTCCAGAGAGACTATACCCAGCTTCTGTAGTCTGTCCAAGTAACTGAAATCACTCATTCCTGGAGCCATTCCAGTGAATCATTTTTCTAAATTACATTTTTGCTGCCCAGTGACAGCCCATTCTGTCAGTCTATGACTTTTACAGTCTCAAAGTGTCCTTACATTTACCACATCCCCAAATTGCATGCCTTCTGCAAATTTTGAAATTGGGCTCTGAACACCTTGGTCTAAATCACGTGAAGGAGACCCATGGTCCTGCTGTGGGGAATAAACACAGCAAACCTTTCAACAACCTGAAAAACAATTATGGTCCTCGACCTTCTGCTTCCTGCCCATTGGCCAATTTCTCATCCGTTACTATTTTCCTTTTATGCTCAATTCTGTGGTATCATTTATGCGTCATTTTATCACGTACTTTTTGAAAGTCCCTATGTGGACATCATCAATGTTCTCCTCTTTAACCTTCCCTATCACCCCTCCAAAAATTGTAATATGCCTTAAAAAAATCAATATAGATCCCTTTAGGGTCTCAACCAAAAACATCACCCATTCCTTCTCTCCAGAGATGCTACATGTTCCGCTGAGTTATTCAATTTGATATGAGTAATATTCATACACCCCATTTTGTGTCTATCTTTCATTAGTTGACACTCGTTTCATTGACTCTTAATTTTGTCCTTGGTTTTCTTGGGGAGAAGGTTGATGAGAGGATTGCAGTGTGCATTAACCATATAGACCTCCAGAAACATTAGGCAAAGACACACATAAGAGACTGGCTGACAATATTGAAGCCCATGGAACAAGAGAGTCAATGCTGACGTGGATTAAAAAATTAACTGAAGGACAGAAAATAGAGTCATGATAAAAGCTTGCTTCTCAGATCAGAGGAAGGTAGACTGTGGAGTTCCCCAGAGATCACTCCTACATCTAGAGCTTTATTTGATAGCTGTAAATGACTTGGAAATGGGAGTGTCGAGTAAAATTTGTTGATGATAGAGATGCTGTTAAAAAGTCAGGAAGATAGTAATCAACTATAGATCAGACAAGTTGCAGATGAAATATAACATGTGGAATTAAGTGATATATTTCAGTAGATAGAATGAGGACCAGTAATGTAAATTACTTGGCATGGTTCCAAATGGCATGTCTGGGCAAGGGGCATAAATCTTTGAAAATGGCTGGGCAAATATACCATATGGGATACTTTGCTTCATTAATTGAAGGAGAGACAAACGAAAATGAAGGTTTTGTTGAGCTTACGCAGAACTCCAGTTAGGCTACAAATGGAGTATTGCAACCAATTCTGGTCACCACATTTTTAGAAAGGATTGAAATTTCTAAAGAGAGTGTAGAATTGATTTAATATCATGGTTGAGGGAATGAGATATTAAGATGCAAGGTTAGAGTGGGAAAGCTGGAACTGCTTTCCTTGAAGTAAAGAAGGTTCATGTGGGATTTAATAGACATGTACAAGATCTTTATGAGCTTAAGTGGGTTAAGCATCAGCTATTCTTTCTAACGGATGATTCAAGGACCAAGACAAAGATTCAATGATCATGATCAAGACATTTAAGTGACGTGAAGAAATTTATTTTTACACAGACTATCGTTATAATTTGGAACTCGCTGCAAGTAGCATCAATCTGGGCTTTCAAAAGGGAATTGAATAGATAGTTAAGGGAAACTAATTCAGCTGGGCTCCAAGTTAGAGCAGAGGAATGGGACAGAATGAATTGCTCTCAAAAGAGCCAGCCTAAAGTTCATGGACTGCTGGCCTGCTTCTGTGCCCTAGTTTAAAGTTTCAAACCATATCCCACATCAACAGGATAAAACTGACTGATGTGTTATTGATAAATTTATTTTTGCTTTTATTAACATTTGCAGTTTTGCAGTTCTCTGGTACGATCCATATCTCAAAGGAGTTTTATTGTACTACGGTTAATACAGGGCCTGTCCCACTTGGGCTGTCACTTACGCAACAGGCTGAGAGTGACGGTCGTGCGACGGTCCTGCGAGAGTCGCACGCGTTATCGTGCGCCCGCACAGCCGTCTGGAGCGCGTGACGTCATTTGAAGATAGACACAAAATGCAGGAGTAACTCAGTGGTATCGGCAGCATCTCTGGAGAGAAGGGGTGGTTGATGTTTCGGGTCGAGATTCTTCTTCAGTCTGAAAGAAGGGTCTTGACCCGAAACGTCACCCATTGTCTATCTTCAATCTTCTTGGCCCCGCTCTGGGGGTAGGAGTGGGGGCAGATCCGGACCGCAACGGCTGTGAGCCCCAGGCTGAGTTCGACGATCGTTTGCCTGCTTCTGCTGCTGTTGGAGGTGAGACGTTGCGTTGCCCCAGGGTCTTGGGCCTGTCCCACTTTGGCCGTCAGTTAAGCGTCAGGCCGGTGGAGCGCCAAGATTTTGTGCCGAACGAAATCCACACTCCTCCACACCACTCCACACTCCTCCACACCACTCCATCCACCCGTCCCCGCACTACCCACATGCTACTCACACACTAGCAGGTCGCGTAAATGGCATGCGAAAGACAGCCAAGTGGGACAATTATCCTTTTCAACTTCCCAATTACCCCTCCAAAAATGTGTAGGAAGGAACTGCAGATGCAATACAATACACATTTATTCGTCACATGCATCAACTAAGGTGCAGTGAAATTAATTTGCCATGGAGTGACACAATTTAAAAAAAGAACACACAATACACAGTAGAATCTAACATAAACAACCACGACAGCATTGTTCACTGTGGCGGAAGGCAACAAAGTTCAGTCAGTCCTCCTCCTTTGTTCATCCATGGTCGGGGCCATGAACCCTCTGTAGTCGCCACTACGGATGGCCGGATGTACAGGCCCTCTCGTCGGGATGATAGAAACTCCGATGTCGGGATGGTCGAACAAACTCCGCGGCTTGGAGTGCCTGAATCAGCCACTTACCGGAGACCGCGGCTTCAGGATGTTATAGGCTGGTTTAAATGAAGATAGACACAAAAGTTGGAGTAACTCAGCAGAACAGGCAGCATCCCTGGAGGGAAGGAATGGGTGACGTTTCGGGTTGAGACCCTTCTTCATCTGGAGCTCAGTCAGAAGATGGGTCTCGACCCGAAACATCACCCATTCCTTCTCTCCAGAGATGTTGCCTATCCCGTTGAGTTACTCCAGCATTTTGTGTCTAACCCCTTCAAAAATAATGAGAATCTCTTCAAAAAGCATGCTGAATCCTTTATTAAATCAAAATTATCCCATATTTTCTTGGAGAGAAGGTTGATGAAAGGATTGTGGGGTAGATGTTGATGATATAAAATTTCAGAAACACTGGATAAAGACCCACATAAAAGCCTGGTTGACTAAACTGAGGCCTGTGAAATAAAAGAGACAGTGGAGACGGATTAAAATAAACAGTTGAAGGGGAGAAAACGGACTGATAATAAATGGTTGTCATAGAATCATAGAACTGTACAGTGGAGAAATGGCTTCTTTAATCCACGCCTGTCCACAATAAATCCCAGTTGCCCTCATTAGGTCTGTATTCTTCAACATCTTTGCTATCCAAGCACCTGTCCAAATGCCTTTGAAACGTTGTAATAGTACCTGTCTCTACATGCTCCTATGGCAGCTCATTCTAGACATTCACTACTGCATAATAAAACTTAACCCTCAGATCTCCTTTAATTTTCTCCCGTCTCCTTTAAAACATGTCCTCAAGCTTGAGACTCCCAGGCTCTGGGAAACTGGTTCTGAATATATCCTATCTATGTCTCGAATAATTTTTTAAACCCCAATAAGATCACACCTCAGCCTCCTACGTTCTGATGCAAATCAACCAACCCTATCCAATCTCTCCACATTTGTACAGTGCTCCATTCAAAGTAATATCCTGGTTAAATCTATTCCGCACCCTCTCTACGGCTACGATATCCTTTCTGTTGTATGGCAACCAGCACTGCATGCAATACTCTATAAGTGCAGTTTAACCTATGATGTGTACAAGTGCAACATGATGTCCTAACTTTTATACTCAATGGCTCAGCCCATGAAGACAAATATACCAAATACCTTTTTCACAACTTTATTCACCTGGGTCACCACTTTGAAAGAGCTATGGGCCTCGCACCCCAAGATTATTCTGCACATAAATGCTGAAGGTCCCAGCCATTTACTCAATATGCTTTGCTACAATTTGACCACCCCAAAATTGTGTTACTTCATACTTATCGGAATTATATTCCATCTGTCACCATTCTAATCCAACTTTCCAGTTTATCTATGTCTTGCTGTATCCTAATGCCCCTGTCCCACTTTGGAAACTTGAACGGAAACCTCTGGAGACTTTGCGCCCCACCCAAGGTTTCCGTGCAGTTCCCGGAGGTTTTTGTCAGTCTCCCTGCCTGTTTCCACTACCTGCAACCTCTGGCAACCACCTGCAACCATCTGCAACCTCCGGGAATCACATGGAAACCTTGGGCGGGGCGCAAAGTCTCCAGAGGTCTCCGTTCAGGTTTGCTAAGTGGGACGGGCATTGGAGTACCTTCCTCACCATCTATGACTCCACTATTTTTAATGCCATCTGCAAATTTACTAATCACACCACTTACTTTCTCATCCTAGATATTTATTTATATTATTACAAACATCAAAGGCCACATCACTGTTCCCTCCAGAGATGTTGCCTGTCCTGCCGAGTTACTCCAGCATTTTATGTCTACCTTTGATTTAAAGCAGCATCTACAGTTCCTTCCCACAGTGTTTACTAGGCTACTGCCTTGATTGGAGGGTATTAACTGCAAAGGGAGATTGGAGAAATTTGGATTGTTTTCTCTGGAACATTGGAGGCTGAGGGGAGACCCGATCAAAGTTTATAAAATTATGTATTATGAGAAGAAGAGATAAGGTAGACTGTCAGAATCTTTTTCCCAGGGCAGAAATATCAAATATTAGAGGACTTCATTTTAAGTTGACACTGGGAAAGTTTGAAGAGGTTGTGCATGGCAGGGTTTTCACACAGAGAGTGGTGAGTGGCTGAAACATGCTGCCAGGGGTGTTGGTAGAAGCAGATACGATAAAATAGGTTTAAGAGTCTTTTTCAGACAGATGCATGGAAATGCAGGGAATGGAGCGAAATGGATTCCATTCAAGTAGAGGGATTGGTTTAAATTGATATCATGTCTGGCAGACACCATGTGGGCTGAAGAGCCTGTTTCAATGCAGTACTCTTCTAAGTTCTATGGTCTTAATGGGTCACACTTGCATTGCTGGAGCTGGAGCTGTGATGCAGTGGTACCTGCTGCATCACCATGACATCTTATGAATACCATAGAATGAAAGAACAACATAAAATAGCAGCTGGAAGAGGCCATTGGGCAACTCAGGCCTGCAGTGCCATTGCATAGGATCGTAGCTGATCTGATCTGGCCCCAACTCTGTTTTCCTGCCTGCCTGCCATAATTCCTGACTAGCTTCAGCCTTGAATATATTCAACTGTTCCATTTCCACAGATCGCCAGGATAGAGATTCCAAGGACTTTACATCTTCTGAGTAAAAGAATTCCTACTCATCTTCATCTTAAATGTAAGGCACAGTGGTGCAGCGGTAGAGTTGCTGCCTTACAGCACTTTCAGCGCCGGAGACCTGGGTTCGATCCTGGCTACAGGTGCTGTCTCTACGGTGTTTGTACGTTGTCCCGCAACCTGCGTGGGTTTCTCTGAGATCTTCGGTTTCCTCTCACACTGCAAAGTCATACAGGTTTGTAGGTTAATTAGCTTGGTATAAATGTAAACATTGTCCCTAGTGTAGGATAGTGTTAATGTGCGGGGATCGCTGGTCGGTGTGGACTCGGTGGGCCGAATGGCCTGTTTCCGCACTGCATCTCAAAACTAAACTAAACCTGGAATATATGACATTAGGAGACCATGCTCCATCAGCTCCTGATTCCTTCATGAGCAGAAATATTATTTCAGTATCCATTTGCTGTTGACCAATAAATAATCTGCTGGAGGAATTCAAGTGGTCAGGCAGTATCTGTAGAGGGAAGTGGACAGTTGACGTATGGGTTTGGGGCCTTCATTCGGACTGAAGTAGTAGAGGGGAGACCCAGTATAAGGAGGTATGGGGGAATGAGTGGCAAGTGATAGGTGGGTCAGAGGAGGTGAGATTCCACCATCAGCAGTCTTTGGGCTCTCCATTTCTTGTATGCGGTAGAGTTTCAGGCAAATGACCCTCTCTCTATGGCCTTGCTCCATATGGGAGGTGGCAGATGATGTTACTCTTGAACAGTCTGATGCCCACAAATGGATTGCACCCATTGATGGTGCACCAATTGTTTCAAATTGGATTCTTCTCAAAACAAAATCATGAAATAGACAATAGACAATACATATCTTTGATACAACATTTAAAATTAAGTTTAAGAAAGAAGTTTTACACCTTTGTTCCTGATGAGACTTCACTCATTTAATTGCAAATAGGTCCATGTTTCTCCAAGCATTTAAAGAAGGGCATCAGGTCTAGAAGATGAACTGGTCAATGCATTAATAATATCTTATGTCTGCCATGGAGGGAAGGAGAGACGGTCAGGAGAATCATAGAGTTATACGGTGTAGAAATAGAGCCATTGGCTCACCAAGTCCACTTTGTTCATCAAGTACTTATCTATTCTCATAGTGTAGGAAGCAATGTTATGTGTTTCTCTGGTTTCCAGGCTGATTGTTGATACTGTTTAGTTTAGTTTGGTTTAGTTTAGTTTAGTTTGGGTTAGTTTTGTTTAGTTTAGATATGCAGCGCAGATACAGGCCCTTTAGCCTACGCATATCCTACACACACAAGGGACAATTTACATTTACACCAAGCCAATTAACCTACAAACCTGCACGTCTTTGGAGTGTGGAAGGAAACCAAAGATCTTGGAGAAAACCCACGCAGGTCACGGGGAGAATGTTCAAATTCTATACAGACAGCACCCATAGTCAGGATTGAATCAGGGTCTTTGGTGCTGTAAGGCAGCATCTCTACCACTGTGCCACCGCGCCGCCCGTTTCTCAGAGTGTTTAGCCGAGCGCACTGTGAGGCCTTCAATAAACCGACTTGGTTGATGTAAAATGACTTACTGCACACACAAGTCTTTTACTGTAACTATTTATTTAGGTAACTGTTTATCACTATGCTGTAGCTGTCCGTGGTCATCACTGGAGCTAGAGAGCGAGCTAGAGGTGGGGACACTACAATTATACTGGAGACAATGGGGAGTGGTTAGTAATACGGGAGGTCACTATGGTTAAAGGAACATGCACTGATCTACATCCTTCCTCTTGGAAACAAAAGCGTGGCAGGTACTATACAGAGTGACCACGGCTCATACGCTACGAACACCAACCGCACCGGCAACAGTACAATACTATGCGAGTTCCCCGTAGCGGACAGGCGGCCTGACCAGCCGGCCAGAGCGGGTGCGTAAGCCGCCCTCCTCCTCATCGTCGGGAACAGAAGGGACGGCAGCCGGGGGATGGGCAGGGGAGGCGGGCGGAGGAGAACGCGGGGCTGCGGGTGGAGAAACAGGCTTGGCAGGGGAGGGAGGTTTTGCGGGCGATGCTGGCTTGACAGGCGAGGCAGGGGAACGGGCGGACAGTTGTGAGGGTAGGGTGCGTGGCATGCGAGGTGTAGACGGGGCGTGAGGGGCAGCGGGAGGTCGAGAAGAAATGGGGGGGTGAGAAGGATCCGCGGGAGGCGGAGCGGGCTCATTCACAAGGAGTAAGTGCTGGCGGGAGCGACGGTAGATAGCCCCCTCGTAGTCGACGAAGTAGGAGCGCGGAGAACCGGCGTCGCCGACTACGACGGCCAGGCGGTAGTGGCCAGTGGGGGATTGCATCCGGACAACCTGCCCCGGGAGCAGACGTGGGAGTAGCCGGGCAGATTCGTCGAAGGAGCGCTTCTGGGTGTCCTGTTTTTTGGCAATGTGCTCAGTGACAGTGGCAGGATTTTGTACTGAGGGCTTGAGGGACTGCTGGGAGACCGGCAGGGGAGGTCTGGTGGTGCGAGACATAAGGCGCTGGGCAGGGGAACCGAGCGCAGGGCTGCCTCTGGAAGAATTTGAAGCGTTCGATGATGTTGTTGGTGGGTATATCACAGAGGGCAGTGAACTTATTAAGGAGACATACCGGGTCGTTGCGGTCCTCTCTGGCGGCGAAATGGAACGATGCATACTGATCCATAGCTGCAGGTCCCGCGAGGTTAAGCAATAGGTGAGCCTGTACAGCAGGAGTGGCATCAGGATGGGCGATAGCAATGTAATGCTCGTAATCGCGCTGGAACACGGTCCAGCGATGGACAATGTCCATGTCGAACACCAACGTGTCTGGTCGACGACAGTGGTGGGACATGATAAAAGGAACGGAGGGAAGGACTGGGAGAAAGAAATAATAAAATAAAAACCGATGAACAGGAGACGCAAGTCTACCGCTGTGACACCATGTAAAATGACTTACTGCACACACAAGTCTTTTACTGTAACTATTTATTTAGGTAACTGTTTATCACTATGCTGTAGCTGTCCGTGGTCATCACTGGAGCTAGAGAGCGAGCTAGAGGTGGGGACACTACAATTATACTGGAGACAATGGGGAGTGGTTAGTAATACGGGAGGTCACTATGGTTAAAGGAACATGCACTGATCTACAGTTGAGAAGCTCACAACTGATCTAAGAGATGTTTTATTTTGTGTCTGTTCCTATCTAAGCTGGACCACAAGTAAAGCCAGATTCAAGGTACAGGTGCATCACAAAATTCCTTCCTGCAATAGTGCTCTCCATTGCCATCCTTATTCCGGTGTGGCTTTGTCCTATCCACCTATAGCTGCTGCAGCTGGTAAGCACACTAATGTAAACAACTGCAAAGTTTAAAGCTAGCCTTTGATCTCAAGGATTTATCCCCTGGCTAACACCAGAGAAAATGGCGAGGCTGATGTGTACCTCTTGAAAATTGCACTGATCTTAAGGAATTTCAATTGTGATCCACAACTAGCTGCATGTTTCCTGCACCTAGCGTGTCCAAACCCTTAGTCATCTTATATGTTTCAATAAGATATCCTCTCATCCTTCTAAATCCAGAGTATACAAGCCCAGCTGCTCAATTCTGTCAGCATATGACAGTCCCGCCATCTCGGGAATTAATCTTGTGAACCTACACTGCACTCCCTCAATGGCAAGAATGTCCTTCCTCAAATTTGGAGACCAAAACTACACATAATACTCCAAGTGTGGTCTCACTAGGGCCCTGTACAACTGCAGAAAGACCTATTTGCTCCTATACTCAACTCCTCGTGTTATGAAGGCCATCAGGCCAAATTGGTAGTGATATTTATATATCACCAACAATTTGTGGTCTGGGTAAGATGTGGTTTCTCTGAAGGATTTCCACTAGAGGGCTCCTCACATATGGAAATATCTTTGCCTCCTCCTCCATGGTCTCTGAACCACACTGAGTGCCACTATGTACCACTAGTGCCTTGGCCACTACAACACCTTTAGGAATGGAGTGTTGTCAGGGATACTGCCATTGAGGCACCCATTGAAAAAGTAACCCAGCAGGTAAATGACACAAAAGGTATTATGTTAGTTTGGGCATTATCTGGACTTTGGAAGATGTCTGAGTCAGGAGATATGTCAGCAGAGTGGCCCTTTAATTAGCAATGAAAGCACAAAGATTGGGTGACGTGTTCCCTGATATCACAAGGCTATTTCATAATGACTATATTATTGAGCTTTGAGTTCCAATTTATGCCGATGCAGATGGTGAAAGATATTATTTACATGTTATCTGGCAAAGATCAGGTTTGTTAACATGGGTTGTGATAAAAGTGCCCAGTCCACTTTTTTTTATTGGTGTAATTTCACCCTGAAATGAATGCAACGTGATTTAATTTCTAAGCATGTGTCTGTGCATATTATATATAAAGAACGGAGTGATCCAGAGGTGCATTAAGTATTGCATGATAGGGTGGTTCCAAAACACATTCATCAATTACTTCACACTGTAAGTATATACTTTATGTGATGGATCTATTCCAAGATATCTAACTGGACCTTTAATCAAGAAAACCATAATCATAATCATGGCGTAATAATAATCATGAAAGATGGCGGCACCTTGTGGCAGCGGCCTCTGCAGTCCGTCTGTCTTTTTTTAAATTTTTGTCCTGTTGAGTGTATAGTTTGGTTATAATTTATATATTGTTTTCAGCTGTGTATATGTGAGGGGCGGGAGGAGGGGGGGGTGGATGTGAAAACTTTTAATATCTTCCCCGTACGGGGGACCCTACCTTTTCCCTGTCAGGTCTCCGTTGTCGTTGGGGGCCTAGTACCGTGGAGCGGCCTCCAACTGGAACAACCTGGGGGCTCCAGTCGTGGAGCCTGCGAACTCACCATTGTGGAGCTGGCCGGCTTCGGAACGTGGAGAGCTGTGGTGGCGAGCGGCTGCGACCCGACCGGAGCTTCGGAGGCTCTAGCCGCAGTCCCGGTGGACGGTGACATCGGGTCCCTGGTGGGAGACCGCTTTTCGGAGCTCCCCCAACGGCAACTTCTCCGGACTGAATTGTGGGGTTGAAAATGAACCGGAGCGGGGTCTTACATTGCCCGGCATGGCTTTAACGGCTGCGGGACTTGCCATCGCCCACCAGGGGCTCCAACATCTAGACCCGGAGCAGGGCCTTACATCGCCCGGCGCGACCTTAAAGGCCACGGGACTTGCCATCGCCCGCCGGGGGCTTTAACATTGGGAGAAGAATGGAGAGCAGGGGAGAGACAAGACTTTGCCTTCCACCACAGTGAGGAGGAGATTCACTGTGATGGATGTTTGTGTAAATTGTGTTAATTGTGTGGCTTGGTATTTTTTTCTTGTTGTATGACTGCAGAAACCAAATTTCGTTTGAACTTCATTTGAGGTTCAAATAACAATAAACGGTATTGTATTGTATTGTATTGTATTGTATTGTATTGTATTACTTTATTAGCAAAGTATGTTTTGCAACATATTAGGAATTGGATTTGCTTTACAGTCATACTAATAAAAAGCAGCCAAACACACAAAATACATTTTAACATAAACATCCACCACAGTGATTCCTCCACATTCCTCACTGTGATGGAAGGCGAAAAAAAGTTCAATCTCTTCTCTTCTTTGTCCTTCAGCAGTCGGGGGCCTCTAACCTTCCGTTTGTTGAACGTCGTGCGGCTTTTGGAGCTTCCCGACGTCGGTCTCTTACCCGAGATTGCGAGCTCCTGATGTTAAAGTCCACAGGCCGCGGTTGGAGCATCGATCCCAGGCAAGGGATCGGCTCTGATGTTAAGTCCACCCCCGCTGTGGGGCTCAAAGTCAGTCCTGAGCAAGGCCTCCAGCTCCACGATGTTAGGTCGCAGAGCGACTGGAGATATGACCCGGAATACAATTGCATCTCCGGCAAGGTAAGAGAATGAAAGTTTCCCCCGACCCCCTCAGCGGGACAGGCAGCATCTCTGGAGAGAAGGAATGGGTGACGTTTCGGATCAAGACTCTTCTTCAGAATTCCATCTGAAGAAAAGTTGAGACCCAAAACGTCACCAATTCCTTCTCTCCAGAGATGCTGCCTGTCCCGCTGAGATACTCCAGATTTTTGTGTCTATCTTTGATTTAAACCAGCATCTGCAGTTCCTTCCTACAAATAAATTAGCACTATGTCCATTCAAAAAGTAATGTTATGTGGTGAGGCTGCAGGGTGACTTGGACAAGTTGGGTGAGTGGGTAGATGCGTGACAGATGCAGTTTAATATGGATAAATGTGAGGTTGTCCACTTTGGTAGCAAAAACAGGAAGACAGATTACTATCTAAATGGTGTCAAATTGGGAAAAGGAAAAGTACAACATGAAGTACAACATGAAGTACAACAGGATTCAACAGTGGCTGAATGGGAGATGCCAGATAGTAATGGTGGATGGTTGTTTGTCAGGTTAGAGGCCAGTGACTAGTGGGGTGCCATAGGGATCTGTGTTGGGTCCACTGTTGTTTGTCATGTACATCAATGATCTGGATGATGGTGTGGTAAATTGGATTAGTAAGTATGCAGATGATACTAAGATAGGAGGGGTTGTGGATAATGAAGTAGATTTTCAAAGTCTACAGAAAGATTTATGCCAGTTGGAAGAGTGGACTGAAAGATGGCAGATGGAGTTTAATGCTGATAAGTGTGAGGTGCTACATCTTGGCAGGACAGATCAAAATAGGACGTACATGGTAAATGGAATTGAAGAATGCAGGTGAACAGAGGGATCTGGGAATAACTGTGCACAGTTCCCTGAAAGTAGAATCTCATGTAGATAGGGTGGTAAAGAAAGCTTTTGGTGTGCTGGCCTTTATAAATCAGAGCATTGAGTATAGAAGTTGGGATGTAATGTTAAAATTGTACAAGGCATTGGCGAGGCCAATTCTGGAGTATGTGGTACAATTTTGGTCGCCTAATTATAGGAAGGATGTCAACAAAATAGAAAGAGTACAGAGGAGATTTACTAGAATGTTGCCTGGGTTTCAGCAACTAAGTTACAGAGAAAGGTTGAACAAGTTAGGGCTTTATTCTTTGGAGCGCAGAAGGTTAAGGGGGGACTTGATAGAGGTCTTTAAAATGATGAGAGGGATAGACAGAGTTGACGTGGATAAGCTTTTCCCACTGAGAGGAGGGAAGATGCAAACAAGGGGACATGACTTGAGAATTAAGGGACAGAAGTTTAGGGGTAACATGAGGGGGAACTTCTTTACTCAGAGAGTGGTGGCTGTGTGGAATGAGCTTCCAGTGAAGGTGGTGGAGGCAGGTTCGTTTTTATCATTTAAAAATAAATTGGATAGTTATATGGACGAGAAAGCAATGGAGGGTTATGGCCTGAGCGCAGGTATATGGGATTAGGGGAGAATACATGTTCGGCACGGACTAGAAGGGTCGAGATGACCTGTTTCCATGCTGTAATTGTTATATGGTTATATGGTTATATGGTTATATGATGTGGTGGTCCGTGTTCATCAGTCAATGAAAGTAAGCATGCAGGTACAGCAGGCAGTGAAGAAAGCAAATGGCATGTTGGCGTTTGTAACAAGAGGAGTTGAGTATAGGAGCAAAGGGGTCCTCTGCAGTTGTACAGGGCCCTAGTGAGACCACACCTGGAGTATTGTGTGCAGTGTTGGTGCCCTAATTTGAGGAAGGACATTCTTGCTATTGAGGGAGTGCAGCGTAGGTTTACAAGGTTAATTCCCAGGATGGCGGGACTGTCATATGCTGAGAGAATGGAGCTTGTATACTCTGGAGTTTAGAGTTTAGAAGGATGAGAGGGATTCTTATTGAAACATATAAGATTATTAAGGGTTTGGACACGTTAGAGACAGGAAACATGTTCCTGATGTTGGGGGAGTCCAGAACCAGGGGCCACAGTTTAAGAATAAGGGGTAAGCCATTTAGAACAGAGACGAGGAAACACTTTTTCTCACAGAGAGTGGTGTGTCTGTGGAATTCTCTGCCTCAGAGTGCGGTAGAGACTGGTTCTTTGGATAATTTAAAGAGAGAGCTAGATAGGGCTCTTAAAGATAGCGGAGTCAGGGGATATGGTGAGAAGGTAGGAACGGGGTACTGATTGGGGATGATCAGCCATGATCACATTGAATGGCGATGTTGGCTCGAAGGGCACCTATTGTCTATTGTCTATTGGTCTGTAAAAATGAAAGAAAGGGCTGTCCTACTTGGGCGGCCTAATTGGCGATTTTAGAAGAGTTTAAATAAATGACATTTTGAAGACCTCCTTCGACTATGTAGAAGACCTCCTTCGACCTCCTTTGACTATATGTTGAAGACCAGCTTCGACTAACTTCGGGAAAATTGGACACCGAATAATGGAGAGTTAAGACGACCTCCTTCTATCTCCTTCGACCTCCCTTCGACTATGATGAAGACTATCTATGACTACCTTCGACTACCTAGGAGACCAAAACTGTGCACAATACTACAGGGCCTTGGTGAGACCACATCTGGAGTATTGTGTACAGTTTTGGTCTCCTAATCTGAGGAAAGACATTCTTGCCAAAGAGGGAGTACAGAGAAGGTTCACCAGACAGGGGTTATGGAGAGAAGGCAGGTACAGGATACTGAGTTGGATGATCAGCCATGATCATATTGAATGGCGGTGCAGGCTCGACGGGCCGAATGGCCTACCCCTCCACCTATTTTCTATGTTTCTATGTTTCTACCCTTGATTACCTATGACTAACATGCCGACCTACTACGACCTACTACGACCTACTACGACTCAACCTACAAATAACAAAAGTATCGATTTTTTCCTTGGCGACCTTTTTTTACTCAAGGGCATTTTTCAACATTTTGAAAAAAACGCCGCAACCTAGCTGAGGCCTCGAGTACGAGGAGACCACTGTCGAGCATGAAGGAGAGCTACGAAGACCTCCTACGACCTCATGTCGACCATGCTGCAAGTATGAGTCGAGGGCAAACTCGCCAGAACTCGCGGATTAGGTTGCCCAAGTTGGACAGGCCCTGTAAAGTAGATGGAAGATAAAATTGAGATTTTTTTTCAAATTTAGCTCTAATTAGTTTTGTTGTTCCAGCCCTCCGTCATGGGTTGGTGTTGACATAACCAGCTATTCTATCCAAAAATGACATTTTATCATTTTTAGAGCACAGTTTAAAAGAATGAATGCTTCCACTGTTCCAGTTATTACTTTGGAAAAACAAATCGCTCTTAGCTTTAAATCTGAAGTATGTGGCAATATGCAACAAAAGTGATGAATGCTTTGATTTAAGTTTGGAGTGTAAAGTATTTTCAGGCAGATTCAAATATTAGACACATTTATTAGCACTCAGTTTGTCAATTTTTCAGGCTTGCTTGTCATTTGTGCAGTAAAGCATAAATCACAAGTAGAAAGATGCAGACACTAACAAGATATAATTATTTCAGAGTCTCTGCTATTTGCAGAAAAGTACAATTTTATGGCAGTCCATTACTATGGGTGCAATTTTGTTTTACATAATGGCATCATATCGTACCACTTTTCTAAACGTCCCTGACACACAATTTTTATAACTAATCTGCTTATTTTTCATTTTATCCTATCCTGAATCCAAAGAGTTAGAATAGCATAGATCAATTTGGAATCTGAATCTTGATCATTATTACATGCTTTATATTACATTATGCCAAATGCAAGATTTTGATTTAAAACATTACTTAATACATATCTACTAAAATACATGATAGTAATGCTACGACATTGCATTCAACACAGGGAGAACAGTGAAATCCAAATATGAATCAAACTTAAAAATCCACATAAAATTTAGTTTTCAACACTGCAAAGATATATGTGTAAATCCACATATAGATATAAAGGTGTCGCCACATACCGTATCATAAATTAATGTAAACCATTACAACTATCTATTCAATCATTTTGCTAAGCATACAGAATTGGTGAGCCAGATATTGGTAAGAGGCTATGTTTATGGAAGCTAGCATAAAATATAAAATGAGGCTGTGAATAGTTAATGAAGTATTTGTGCTTGCACATAAAATAGTAATTGCTACAAGCAGCAAATACCGGCTAATCATAGAAATTGAGCATCTAAGCTACATCTGCACAAAAAAGCAATCTGAGAAATTAAATTTCCATTTTAATTATTTAGACATGAAGCAGATAACTGTAACATCAAGATTACATTAAACACCGCGTTGGGTATGACTGTATAATAACAGACAAAATGTCTCTTTAGAGACTGAGTATTTTTTTACTCGGCATATATTTACCCCAAAGGGACAAAACAACAATTATTTTATGAAGGCGAATAATCACATTGTTTCAAAATGCTTTAATGAAAAGCAGATTGTGCATATCTCCATGTCTTCCCCATTGTTATAATAATTCTGCAGAGTTTCAGTTATTCTGTGATAGATCTTGGAGGGGTGAGGTGGGGGGAGGGGGAGGGGAGAAGTACTTACAGGTTCTTGAATTCAAATGACAAAAACAGCTTTGTAAGTTGCTTTATCTTCTTGAGACCAAAATCACATTTGATCATCTATATATATTTAATTTTAATATCTTGACCTCATCTACTATGGGGGAAAACCCATGGACTGGGATGACAACCACGCTACAATAGAATACATGCTTATCGACTAAATCAAATTTTAATTAGAAATTATGTGCTTACAGAACTCTGCATTGATTTAAACAGAATTGTTTTGTGAACATTATTTTTTTACGTTTGAAGAAATACCACACCTGCACTTTTATTCCTCTTTACAATGTGGTATTTCATTACTAATAGAGGGCAAAATAATATTGTGCACTTATGCTTCAAACAAAAATCAGATTACTATTGATCCAGTGCAATTTATCAGGTTTGATACTAATGAGAGTATATGTCTGTAGCTGTATGTAAAGCACAGAAAAGTAATGAAAGGATTCCCCTTGTTCTCAGCATCCACCCTGCAAGCTTTCAACCTCCAATAAATTTCCTCCGCAATTTCTAGATGGATCCATCTATGGATCCTTCTCCTTTCCTCTCGTCCCAGTATGTGTGCAGTAATTGCCCGGTTTGCTGTTCCATCAAAAATCCATATCAATTCCCATCTCATTACATTTTCCTGTGTAAACACTAGAACATCTAGTGTTGTACCTCCCCTCTTCCCATCACATTCCTTCCAGGTGAAGCATCAGTTCATTGCACTTCTTCTAATCTAGTGCACGGCATTAAATGTTCATGAAGATGAACATCTGTGTTCATGAAGACGAAAATCTCTGAACAAATGTTTAGAGCCGAAATGTTACCTATTCCTTTTCTCCAGAGATGCTGTCTGACCCGCTGAGTTACTCCAACTGTTTGTGTCTATCTTCAGTTTAAACAAGCATCTGCAGTTCCTTCCTACACATTTTACAATGTCCATGATATGGCGTCCTTACAATGGGGAAAGCAAATGCAGATTGGGCATCTCTCTGCAGAACTCCTTCCAATCAGTCCATAAGAGTGATCTAACCTTCCAGTAGCCTATCACTTTAATTTTCTACCTCAGTTCCACTATGATTTCTCTGTCTTTGCTTCCTAAGTTGTTTCACCAAAACTTGATGAAGGGATTCTCATTTTAAAACCTGGCACATTGTAGGCATCCAGACTCAATGTTGAATTCAACAGAGGATGGACACAGAACACTGGAGTAGCTCAGCAGGCCAGGCAGCATCTCTGGAGAGAAGGAATAAGTGACATTTCGTCGAGACCCTTCTTCAGATTGAGTGCCTGGGTAAGGGAAACGAGAGTTATAGAAGATACATTGAACAAATGAATGAAAGATATGTTCTATATCCCTTCTATATCTCTCATACCCCTTTCCCCTGACTCGCAGTCTGAAGAAAAGTCTTGACCCGAAAAGTAATCTATTCATTTTCTCCAGAGATGTAGCCTGACCCGCTGAGTTACTCCAGCTTTTTGTGTCTATCTTCGGTGTAAGCCACCATCTGCAGTTCCTTCCTACACACATTGAAATTCACACGTTCAGAAAATCGGGCATTTCTGTATGGAATATCATATTCCCATTTACCATTCCTCCTCAAGCCTTTTTGCTTAATTGCACCCTTCCCTCCCTCACTTGACTCCTCTGCTAATCAACCACTCTTTATCTGTTTCCACCTATCAGTTGATAACTCTTGCCCTACTCCTTCCCCTCACTTCTTTCTAAGAGCTATCATCCCTCAACTCCGGTTTTGAGGAAGGATCCTGACCCAAAATGCGCCTGTCCATTCACTTGCACAGACACTGCCAGATCTGCTGAACTCCTCCAGCAGTTTGTTATTTGCTCAAGATTCTGGTATCTGCAGTCCCTTGCATTCCTACCCTTACCTTTATCTACAACTTAAACTTGTATAATCCCAAACTTTTACAGTTTCTGATGAATGGTAAACAATCTTTAATATTATCTTCTTTTCTCTCCAAAAACGCCAACTGACCTGCTGATAATGCTCAATGTGTCCTGCTTTTATTTAGCTTCTGGTAAACAGAACTGTTGAATAAAAAATAGATAGCAAAATATTGCACAAATAATGATTGAACTTTAACGTTGCAAAAATACATTCTGCATGTTAAATTGTTGGTTGTTATCAATGTTCCTTGTCAAGATGTATTTGAAACTCCTTTGAAACGTCAACAAAAAATATTACTTAGATATGTTATTGTGTTCCTGGAGTACTTGTTACATCTTCAGATTTTTTAATAGGTGTAATGTACGATTTGATTTATAAATAGTGGCGGCACTAAACATTGAATGTTGTTCAATGTGAATACTATCTGCACCTCAAGAGAACAGAACCCCATAAATACCAAGCCTATTGCCTTCATTACAACTGAATAAAATACAACCTCCAAATTTGCACATTTCTTGTAGAGGTTGTTGACCAGAATTGATAATTTTCACTTCAGCAATTTACTCTGCACCAACCAGTTGAACTCTGAGAATTATATTTGTTTTCTAATTAGAATGATATTATGGCCTGGTATTTGTGGGAAAGGAGCATCTCACAGTCTGCTGTCCGAGTGAGGCCCAGCGCAAATTGGAGGAACAGCACCTCATATTTCACTTAGGCAGCTTACACCACAGTGGTATGAATATTGACTTCTCTAACTACCTTTGCTTTCCCTCTCTCTCCATCCCTCCCCTTCCTAGTTCTCCAACCAGTCTGCTCCCCCCCCCCCCCCCCCCCCATAGACCAATGATCTATTCTACATTTTCCTGGACAGCATCTCCTTTGATGTCTCGTTTTCACACCTAACACTTCCTTATCTCTGTGTCTCCTTCTCCCCTGACTCTCAGACTGAAGAAGGGTCTTGACCCGAAACATCATCCATTCCTTCTATCCAGAAATGCTGCCTGTCCCGTTGAGTTACTCAGCATTTTGTGTCTCTCTTCGGTGTAAACCAGCATCTGCAGTTCCTTCCCACACATGTCACAGTGTGCCCTATGAGTTGGACAATTTAACATATTTCTTAACTTGAGTGTTTTGGAGAATTGCCAGTCTAGGAAGTGTGATCCGGCAATTCCCACTTAGGAAACCTGAACAGAAACCTTTGTTTCCGTGCGGTTCCCGGAGGTTTTTGTCAGTCTCCCTACCTGCTTCCACTATCTGCAACATCCGGCAACCACCTGCAACCTCCGGTAACCTTTGCGGGTGGGGCGCAAAGTCTCCAGAGGTTTCCGTTCAGGTTTCCTAAGTGGGACAGGGGCTTAACAGCGTTTGCAGCTCTGGAGACCGACTACGGGTGCTGTCTGTACGGAATTTGTACGTTCTCCCCGTGACTGCGTGGGTTTTCTCCGAGATCTTCAGTTTCCTCCCACACTCCAAAGACATACAGGTATGTAGATTAATTGGCTTGGTGTATGTGCAAATTGTCCCTAGTGTGTGTAGGATAGTGTTAATGTGCAGGGACTCGGTGCGGACTCGGTGGGCCAAAGGGTCTTTCTATGCTAAATCTGTAAACTAAACTAAACTAATCTCATTTCCTTAATCATTAAGATGTAAGGATAACGGAAAAAAAGCAGTGGAAAGCTGAAATTCAAGGAATAATTAAAAATCTGGAATTTGGAAGCAGCTAGTTTCAGCAATAGTGATCCTGAAAAGACTGGATTGCAATAAAAATCCCACCTGGTTCGGGAGTGTTTCATTAGGAAAGGAGATCTGTCCACCCTTAGTCTGGCCTGTATGTGGGTCCTGCCTTAGCTATGTGTGGTTAAGTTTGCACAACATGCTGGATGTAAGAGGTTTGACAGTGGCTGGGACAGAGGCAACATTTCAGATCGAGGATCAAGAGAGAGTCAAGAGTGTTAATTGTCATTTGTACTGATAACAAAACAATGAAATTCTTACTTGCAGTAGCATAACGGGCCTGTAACACAATACACATTGACATTATACAATAAATGAGGGTAGCACAGTGGTGCAGCGGTAAATTTGCTGCCTTACAGTGCCAGAAACCCGGGGTCAATCCTGACTACAGACTTGTGTCGAAATGGAGTTTGTATGTTTTACCTTGACTGCATGTGTTTTCTCTGGGTGCTCCAGTTTCTTCCCACACTACAAAGATATGCAGGTTTGTAGGCTAATTGGCACCTTTAAAAATTGTAAATTATCCCTAGCAGGTGGGGTGATTGCTGGTTGGCATGGACTCAGTGGGCCAACAAATCTGTTTCCATGCTGTATCCCCAAAGACGTACAGGTCTGTAGGTTAATTGGTTTGGTATAATTGAAAATTTTACCTAGTGTGTGCAGGATAGCATTAGTGTGTGGGGATCGCTGGTCGACACGGACTCGGTAGGCCGAAGGTGTGTAGGAAATAACTGCAAATGCTGGTTTAACATAGAAACATAGAAACATAGAAATTAGGTCCATTCGGCCCTTCGAGCCTGCACCGCCATTTAATATGATCATGGCTGATCATCCAACTCAGTATCCCGTACCTGCCTTCTCTCCATACCCTCTGATCCCCTTGGCCACAAGGGCCACATCTAACTCCCTCTTAAATATAGCCAATGAACTGGCCTCAACTACCCTCTGTGGCAGAGAGTTCCAGAGATTCACCACTCTCTGTGTGAAATCGAAGGTTGACACAATTCTTCTTCTTCAGACTCTATTCCCCTACACTGGGTAAAAGCACCAAATGGTTGGAAAAGTGCAATCGAAGCTCTATCTAAACTGGAAAGGATGCTTGAGTCCCTGGACGGTGGTGAGAGAGGAGTAGAAGAGACACTTCCTTCGTTTGCAGGGGAACGTGCCACAGGACAGGAAAGATAAGCTAATCAGGGAATCATTAAAAAAAGTGATCTCTGTGGAAGAAGTAGTCTCTGTGGAGAGAGGAAAGAAACAACATCCGAGTGTGCTTGGGTAGCCAACAACCCAATGGAATCAACACTGAATGTACTGGGTAACCCACTCCTCTCTGATCTTCTCCTCCCACATGCAATCACATGTCCAGCCAGTGTACTTCTCCCTTGTCCATAAAAAGTTTGCAACCCGAAATGTCCTCTATCCATCCCCTCCACAAACCTAACCTGCTGAGTAACTCCAGTCATTCGTGTTTTTCTCGAGATTTCAGCATCCACAGTTTCTGCTCCTTTTGTTCACATTCCCTTTGCATCTCCACCTGGTTCCATCTGTCCATTATCATTTCCTCATGTGGTTTCACCTATCAGCCTTTATCCCACCCTTCTGTCTTGCTGTATACTGACAATCTTTCCCCTTCCCTTTCAATACTGATGCAAGATTGTGACCTGAAATGTTGACTTGCAATTTTTTGTCTCCACAGACGTGGCTCTACCCATTGAGTTCTTCCACCTTACTGCTTTTTGTTCCAGATTCCAGCATCTGCTGTCTCTTTTGCCTTTACTTAGCTTTTTATTTAGAACAGTATAGTAATAGAGCTATAATGCATGGAGATATGCCCTTGTCCACGGAAGCACGTTTTCATTCTGCGCTTGTTCCATTTGCCCACATTTGGCCACATATTCCCCTGAACTGTTCCTATCCATACATCTACCTACATATCTTCACAGTAAAAATATTTAAAAAAAAATTTGGACAGGTAGACAGTTACATGGATAGGAATGGTTTTGAAGCATATTGGCCAAAAGTGCATAAATGAGGGACTGAGGAGGGGGGTGGATTGTAGCTACTTAACATTGGAAAATTCAATGTTCATACTGTTGGTATGTAAGTTATGCAAGCAGAATATGAGATGCCCTTCCTTGATTTTGCATGTGACCTCACTCTGGCATTGGAGGAGGCCCAGGACACATACAATACTGCTGGGATCCCTGGAGGCTTATTCATCCCTTCCCACCCAAACACCTCCTCTTCTGGTACTTCCCTCTGCAACCGCAGGAGATGTAACACCTGTCACTATATTTCCTCCCTTATCTCCATCCAGCGACCCCAACAGTCCTTTTAGGTGAGACAGAGGTTCACGTGCACCTTCTCTAACCTCGTAAATTACCTCCGGTGTTCCCAATGTGACCTCCTGTGCATCAGCAAGATCAAGCGTAGACTCGGTGAATGTTTCATCAAACACTTGTGCTTCATCCCCCAAGGCCTCATGGATCTCCCGGTTGCTAATCATTTTAATTGTTCTTCCTATACTCATATTGACCTTTCTGTTCTGGACCTCTCCCATTGCCTGCAAAGGCCATCCCATTCCTATTTTTGCCCTCCTGGTTGCTTTCTCAAAGGTACTTCTACATCTCGTGGAGGGATTCACTTGATCCCGACATGAGCCTCCTTTTTCTTCTGACCAGAGCCTTAACATCACTCATCAACCAGAGTTCCCTAAACCTGCCCTCTAATAGGTACATGCTACCCCTGTACACTTGCTAATTCCCTTTTGCGCTATTTTGAGATATTTTAGGTATCTATCATACCTATAGCATCCACGCCCTGGAACATAGAGCTGGTAGCCCTACCCTTCTCTCAATTATATTTCTGTTATAACTATAAAATCTTAGTCCTCTGAGGCAATCCACACTCTGATGTCATCCCTACCGTCCCACTTACCTGGTAAGCCTTTAGCATTTAAATAATTAGTTTAATCAGTGGCCTTTCCTCTCTCATTGGTGTGCACCCGCCTGTCATGTTTAATAATCTTGCCCTCTTTGAGTATAATGTTTGCCCCCAATCTCCCCTTTGCCTTCTTTCTGCTCTGGGACCCTCCCTGTTGCCAATCTAGTTGAAACCTTCTAGAGTAGCCCCAGCGAATATCCCTCCCAGTATATTGGTCCCTCTCCGCTTCAGATGGAACCCATCCCTCTTGGAAGGTCACCTCTGCCCCAAAGGAGATCGCAATGTTCCAAAAACATGAGGCCTTACCCCTAATGGTTTAAACTGAGTTTTATTTGTCACTTAAGCAACTGCATGGCAAAATTCTTTTTGCATATATTACACATGCAGGCGCTGCCATTTTTGTACCATT
Source organism: Leucoraja erinaceus (assembly GCF_028641065.1). Classification (NCBI taxonomy): domain Eukaryota; kingdom Metazoa; phylum Chordata; class Chondrichthyes; order Rajiformes; family Rajidae; genus Leucoraja; species Leucoraja erinaceus. The sequence continues at coordinate 68,884,405 of NC_073380.1, read as the reverse complement.
ATTCAAAGTCCAAAGTCCGGTCGGCCCGCGCACTCGATGTACGGGAACTGTTCCCGCAAATTGACTTCCCTCGCCTCTGCTCTCCTTGCCTGGCTATCTGTATATCCCTGGGAAGTCTCTGTTTCCCAGCATGGATTCATCTAGCCTATCCTTCTATTCCTGCTTTCACTTGCTTGTGGCAAAGAGAGCGATGCAGAGATTACCACACTTGTTTTCTAACCTCCTGCTTTCTAACCTCCTTCGTAACTCCCTATATTCGCTCTGCAGGGCCACATCCCTTCTCCCACCCATGTCGTTGGTACTGATGTGCACTGCTGTTCACCCACCCCCTGGAGGATACTCAGCATCTGCTCCAAGCCATCCTTGGCCCAGGCACCAGGGAGGCAACACACCATCATGGACTCTTGTTTGGAACCACAAAATCTCCTATCTGTCCCTTAACCATTGCGTTTCCTATCGCTTTCAGTAACTGAGTTTGTCAGTCAAACTTTAAGTCAAAGGCAGAACCATAGCAACCAATCAACATAATATGAGCACAGAAATGGAACATCAACAAACTCCAAGCTCATCAGGGATATCAAAACAGGCCAAAAAATCTTCAGTAGACTAGCCATTACTTTATTAAACCACATCTATGCATGCACAATTTTCAACATGATAATCAGAAATAATTAAAAAATCTCAGTCTTAGTAACAAGTATTACCTGTGTTCAAATAACAACAAAATGTTGTTCCCATTTTGACAATTGATCTCAATTGGTATTTGAAATCAATACTTGCTCTGGAAGTGTAGTCTGCAGCAAATGCATAGTCCCTTTAGCAAGAACAAAATTGCCTGCTTGGATTAATCCTACAAATTGAATGGTTTTAATAAAAATACATATGACTTCTTTGATCAGATAACAGATAAATAGATGCATTGAAAAAGTCGGGTCCCTCCTTTGTAGTAAATCTTTCCACTGATCCCAGATTCAAAGTCGTATCTGAAGCAAGCTTTGCATTGTTCGTTACTTCTCTTTTAAACCGAACATTTTTTTTAGTATTAGTTTATGCTTATCTATCTTGTATTGTCTTTATTGTGCACTTCCTTCTGCTTGTTATACAGGATAAGGCTGCACAAAATAATGTAAACTCTTTGTGTAACACGCTTTAAAACCTAAAGTCTGACGAATGACAACTTTTTATTACTGTAATCATATCCGATTAAAGTCTTACAATGTATTTTTTAATACACCATTCATTTCATTTTATCACCGTAACATTCCATGTATGAATACATAATTACTAAGCTATCAAGATTCCTTTATACTGCTGATGAGAAATGGGTGAACATTTTAAATATCTGCTATTGTTTGGCATTGAGAGCAGAGAAATAGAAAAAATCCATTGATTCTCATATCCATTTTGTGCTATCATACTCATTATGCCATAGCCCAGGATTTGAATGAAGTTCAACCATTATTTGGACTTTTGGTGCCATGATGTTATTCCACTGAAGTAAAATATTCCTTGAAATTGTTCCTACTTCAGCCCAAGCAAACTCTCTGAAAATCTTTAACAACTGCTTGTGAATGTAAAAAAACTGAGTTACCAATGGCATTTCAAGTTTGAAATCATATGATTGTACAAGACATAGACCTGAAACAAATACCTCAAAAGAAATTCTCAAAAAGTTCAGAGGAAACACTTAACATTTCTCCTGCCTACTATCACCCCCGAGTCTCAGAAGACAGTGACTGCTGGGCTTCTACAATGTGCCAGGTTTCCAGATTCTTTTTTTGGTCTGTTCCACACACAGGCCACTGACTGAGGGAAGAGAGACTTCCTTTAAATCTTACAAGTGGTGCAATAGAGGAGTGAAATGTAGACACAAGGAATTGCAGATGGAGGTTTAAAACAAAGACACAAAGTGCTGGATAACTCAATTGGACAGGCAACAAATCTCTGGAGAACATGGATTGGCGACATTTTGGATTGGGGCTCTTCTTCAGACTGACTGCAATGGATGGTGCGGTGGGAGAAGCTGGAGGAAAATTGGAGATGGAACAAAGCCTGGCAAGTGATAAGCAGATACAAGTGAGTTGGGGTTGGATTGGCAGATGGGCGGAAAAAGACCAAAGATGAGAAGGAGACAAAGGCTGAGAGATAAGGACATAAGGGGAGAAGAGGCGTGTGCAATGAAGTCATAGGAAGAGATAAAGGTGGAAGCGGAGGGGGTAAAGGGGAACATTTTAATGATCTAAAATTGGAGCTCAATGGTCATACCATTGGTTTGTAAGGTACCCCAGCAGAATATGAGGTGCTGGTCTTACTGTTTGTATGTGGTCTTAGCCTGGCAGTGGAGGAGACCTAGTTCAGTTCAGTTCAGTTTTGTTTATTGTCACGTATACCAAGACACAGTGAAAAGCTTTTGTTCTGTGCTAACCAGTCAACGGAAAGACAATATATGATTAATATTCATCCATTTACAGTGTAAAGATGCATGATAGGGCCAGTAAAGCAGTCAAGGAAAGTCTGAGGGACATCAATGAGGTAGATAGTAATTCAGGACTGTTCTCTTGGATGATTCAGTTGCCTGATAACAGCTGGGAAAACTGTCCCTAAATCTGGAAGTGTGTATTTTCACACTTCTATGCATTTTGCCCAATGGGAGAGGGGAGAAGAGGGAGCGGCCCGGGTGTGACTCGTCCTTGATTATGCTGCTGGCCTTGCCGAGGCAGAGTGAGGTATAAATGTAGTCAATGAAAGGGAGGGAGGTTGGTTTGTGTGAAGCTCTGTGCTGCATCCACAATTCACTGCAATTCACTGCCCAGGACTGAAATGCCAGTATGGGAATGGGGATGGGAAGGGGATTAAGCAACCAGGGGATCCAGCTGGTCATGGTGGACCGAGTGCAAATGTTCAGCGAAATGGTCACCTAGTCTAAGCTTGGTCTTGCTGATGCAAAGGAGGCCACATTGGGAGCACTGAATGCAGTAGATGAGGTAAGAGGAGGTGCACGTGAGCCTCAGGACCTGGAAGGGCTGTTGGCATCCCTGGAAGGATATGAGGGAGGAGGCATAGGGGCAGGTGTTACATCACTTGCAGTTACAGGACGAGGGGGCAGTTTGGGTGAGAAGAGATGAGTGAACCAAGGTGTTGTGGAGGAAGCGGTCTCTACGTGAAGTGGAAAAGAGGGGGAATGGGAAGATGTGGCTGGTGATGAAATCACATTGAAAGTGACGGAAATGTCTGAGAATGTCATGTTGGATGTAAAGGCCGATGGGGTGAAAGGTAGTGACCAGGGGAACTCTATCCTTGTTCCATCTGGGGGAGGGCTCAGTGAGACACAGAGGAGATGCGGATGAGGGATCGATTTATGACAGCAGGGAGGAAACATTGATTACTGACGAAAGAGAACATCTTGGATGTCCTCGAATGGAAAGCCTCTCTTGGGAGCAGACATGGCAGAGATGGAGAAGTTGAGATTAAAGGATGGCGTCTTTGCAAGTGGCACGGTAGGAGTAGTATTAGTCCCGATAACGATGGGAATGATAGGGTGTACGGTAGATGTCAGTCTGTACCCTGTCCCCGGTGAAAGAAACCGAGAGATCAAGAAAGGGGAGTGGGGTGTCCAGGTAAATTGAGGGCAGGGTGGAAATTAATGGTGGTTAGTGAAATCAACGAGTTCAGCACAGAGCAGGAGGCAGCCCCGATGCATTCATTGATGTAGTGGAGAAAGAGTTGAGGGATGGTGCCAGTGTAGTCTGGAACAAGGACTGTTTGACATAACCAACAAGAGGGCAGGCACCATATGAGTGCACATGGCTACACCTTCAACTTGAAGAAAATGCCAGAGTGAAAGTTGTTGAGGTGGAGTTCAAGGTCCACCAGGTAAATGGGAATGTTAGTTGAGGGGAACTGATAGGGTCGCCGTTCAAGGAAGAACCGGACGGCCTGGGGATCATCCTGGCAGGGAATTGAGGCATGAAGGGACTGGACATCCACAGTAAGGATGAGACCTCGGAATTAAAATTCTTTGAAGAGTTGAAGGGCATGTGAGGAGTCTCAGATGTAGGTGAAACTTACCACTCTGTATACGAATTAAAATCCATACCGTTGCATATGGATTTAGTTATAAGGAACAATATCTATCCTAAAAGAAAAATAACATAGCATAATTTTCAAAATTTACACCCATTCCATCAAGATCAATTTAAAAATGAAAAGAGCCTGGAAGGGAAATGAGGAACATGACTTACACTAAAAAAAAATCATATTATATACTATAAGAATCCATAATGAGTGCGTGATCCTCCATTTAAATTAATTGAAAAATTCAGCATGGATACAGGCCCTTCAGCCCATCGAGTTCATGCTGACTATTGGTTATACATTCACATTAGTTCTGTGTTATCCTACTTTTGCATCCAACCCGACACACCAAGGGTGATTTACAGAGACCGATTAACCTACAAAGTTGCATGGATTTGGGACCCGGAGGAAACTCATGCGGTCACAGAGAAAATGTGCAAACCACACAGACAGCACCGAGGTCAGGATTGAACCTGGCTCTCTGGCGCTGAGGCACCAGCTCTACCAGTTGCACTACTGTGTTGCCACCATCTGAATATGCACTGGACTTTTTTTACTAACGTTCTGAATGAATGGCTAATAATGGTGAAATTCATGACATAAATAATCATTTTGACAAGCGATTCAGAAACCCAGCAATGTCACCATGATCACAATTAGACATGTATTGTTTTCTGTGAGTTCAAGGATATTTATAAATATTGACATTTGTTTTAAGGCATTTATTTACGATCTGAAGCTGGGTCCCGACCCGTCACGTCACATATCCTTGTTCTCCAGAGATGCTGCCTGGCCCGTTGAGTAACTTCAGCACTTTTTTTGTAAACTAGCATTTCAGTTCTTTATATCTTCTCTTATTAATGTGGGATTTGCTTGAGTCAGAATAAATTCAACAGATATCCCAAGAGTGACTACTCTCCTCCCATTTCCTCCAAATCCAAGGCATAGCTATGGGCACGTGCATGGGCCCCAGCTATACCTTCCTCTCTGTAGGGTACATTGAACAATCCTTGTTCGAGGCGTACCGTGGCCCTATCCCCGAACTCTAACTCTGCCACATTGATGACTGCAATGGTGCTACCTCCTGCACCCATGCACAACTCACTGACTTCATCCATTTCACCACTAACTTCTATCCGGCACTCAAATTCACCTGAACCATTTCCGACATCTCCCTACCTGTTCTAGACCTCACCATCTCCATCACAGGTAACAAACTACTGGCCGACATCTACTACAAACCCACTGACTCCCATGGCTCTCTGGACTACACTTCTTCCCACCCTGCTTCCTGTAAGGACTTTATCCCCTACTCCCAATTCCTCCGTCTATGCCGCATCTGCACCCAGGATGAAGTGTTCCAAACCAAGGCATCAGAGATGTCCTCATTCTTTAGGGAATGGGGGTTTCCCTCTTCAACTATAGATGAAGCCGCCGCTCAGTTCGCAATCACCAGGCCCGTCTCAGCTCTATCCCCCTCCGCAGCGCAACTTTTCACCTGGGCCTCCTCCATGGCCAGAGTGAGTTCCACCACTTGTAACCTCAAGGGTTTGCACCCCAGCGTAGATTCCCCCAATTTCAAGTAATCCTTGCACCTTCCACTCTACCCCTCCCCTCGCATACAACATATAATCCCCCTCATTTTCACCACGTTGCAACGAAGAAGGGTCCCACCCGAAACTGGCCCACATCTTCCCCATAGATCTCCTCCCCTTTTTCAGCTTTTTTGTCTACCTTCCATTTTTCCAGCACCTGCAGTTCTTTCTTAAACACTCTGAACCGCTATCTCTCAATAAAGGCTGCTTCCTCTTCCGACTTTCCATATCCCTGTTCTCCAATAAAACCTGCCTTATTTAAGAGATATTAACATAACATAAATCAGTAAAGCTACTTTATGTTATAATCATTTATTTGTGTTCACAGAATTAAAAAAAAAAAACAAATCTTTAATATCCAGTCATATGTAGGATAAAACATTTTGATGGTTTCTGATTTTTTATAGATGGATACTTAATGGTTAGCTGAAGCATCTGTAGCTGTGTTATGGATACTTAATCATTCAGACCTGAAATAGTCAAAACTATCACAGTCTTGATTCCAAAAAATTTCTGAGCTGTGCTTCTTGCAAATATTAGTCCTCACAGGGAGTGGCAGATGACATAGAAAATAGGTGCAGGAGGAGACCATTTGGCCCTTTGCCAGCATAATATGACAATATCAGCATATATATTCTGAAGGATCTGAAGAATTTCCAGATTGGAAAATGGGAAAAGGTGCAGTTCTAAAATTTGGGTACATTAGTGAACAGAGTAAAGCTTCCTGCCATGATTGTCCTATATTTTACATAGACAAAGACTTTTCGGGATGGCAGCAAGATGGTGCAGGGGTAGAGTTGCTGCTTTACAGCGCTAGAGACCCGGGTTCGATCCTGACCTCAGGTGCTGGTCTGTACATAGTATGTAAGTTCTCCCCATGTTATGACCTCATGGGTTTTCTGTGGGTGCTCCAATGTCCTCCCATATTCCATAGACATACAGGTTTGTACGTTATTTGGCTTTGGTAAAATTGTAAAATTGTCCCCACTGTGTAGGGTAATGCTATTGTACGGGGTGATCGGTTGTGGGCGTGAACTTGGTGGGCCGAAGGGCCTGTTTCCTCGCTGTATCTCTAAACTAATCTAATCTTTACATTTACTGTATATGCTTTCCATCACATTCACAGAAAGTCACATGAATAAATTTGCAACTCATGCTAAATGCCGAAAATTGTGAAATATCCCTGATGTCCTTAAATAATACATTTCTACTCCAAAAACTATACAATATTTATAGAAGTAATTTTCCATCAAATTCTTCTCCTTGTCAGTTGACATTCGTAAAATCCTGATGACACAAGAATCTGCAGATGACGAAATCGTGAGCAAAAGACAGAGTCTTGGGGGAAATGGGGTTGTCGGTGGGTACAGGGCAAAACAAGGGAGTGGTCTGGTGAGGGGTGGGGGATATTACTTGAAATTCTGTTCTTCAGATTTTGTTAGCCGCACTCTGGCAATGCAGAAGGCCAAGGACAGAAGGGTTAGTATGGGAAGAAGAGACAAAATAGTTAGCAACTGGGAGATACAGCAGGCCTTGGTGGACTAAGCACATGATTGCCTAGTCTATGTTTGATCTTGCCAGGTGCAGTAGACAGGATTGGAAGAGATGCTCCTGAACTTCTGTCTCACCTGGAAGGTCCCCTAGATGGAAGTGAGACTGGAGGTGTAAGGGCAGATTTTATATCGCCTGAGGGAGGGTGCGGATCTGGGAAGGGATGAGCGAAGCATGAATTTGCGAAGAAAGTAGGAAAATGGAAAGGGATGGGGTCAGGAACATTTGACTGGTGGGGGGATCATGTTGAACTAATAACTGGCCAAACATCCCTCCCTCTCTTTCTTCTGCCCCCACCCCAATCCACTCCCACCCAGTACACACACACTTACCCCACTATCTCACACTACCCATATCACCTTGATCCTTTCAGGGCCTGTCACACTTTCACGACCTAATTCACAACATTTTTTACTCGTGGACATTTTTCACCAGGCTAGAAAACGCCCCGGCCTACTCGATGCCACGAGTACCTACAACTAGCATCACAACCTCCTACGACCTACCTATGACCTCCTACAACCTTGTGACGACCATGCTGCGAGTATGAGTCAAGGCAAATTCGGCAGGGTCGTGAATTAGGTTGTGAAAGTGGGACAGGCCCTTTCCTCTCCTCTGTACGCTCATCTCCCATCTCTGAGTTCCATATTTCCCTTTAGGCCCTGTGTTTTCCCTCCTCCCAACCCGTACCACCCATATCTCTCCTTCTCCCTTTACATTTCACAACCCCCTTCTCTCCTTATCTGACACTCTTTTGTCCTTTTCATCCCTAGCCTCTGTTAATTACACCACCCATCTGCCAATCACCCCCCACCTCTCCTTCACTCCTTCATCAGTATCTATCGATCTCTTGCCAAGCTTTGTTCTGCCCCTACCTCTCCCCCTTATCCATCAGTCCGAAGATGGGTGTTGACCCAAAACATCGTCCATCCATTTCCTCCACAGATGCTGCCTGACCTTCTGAGTTCTTCCCGCACCTGATTTTTTACTAATAAATTCCTGGTTTGGTTATTAATCTTGTTCATTTTCCGTCCTTCTGCCACATGTTGTGAAGATATGTGCTGGAATTGACATCCACTCCAGCAAACAGAAAGAACAATTGCAGATATAATAAAACTCCAATGTCAAATATTGAATAAAAACAAATAAAAGACAGCTGGATGTATGTTGAAAGATAAAATACAGCCTCTTGGGCTTGAATAGCATATAAATCCATTCAAGCTTTTCTTTTGGGGATTATAACATTCTTGAAACATTGGGGATGTGCTGCAGCTTTATAATGTGTACAGTCTCTGATGTTCACTTTTGTAAGTCAATGAAAGAAGTCATGGTATGTTAGACTGTCTATGTTCGACTATTGTTACTTGTTAAATCAATGCTACAATACCTTTACTTCTTAAATCATGTAATTTGATTCTCACAACCTTCCATCTATCACTGCCCATCCTGTCAGCTAAAATTGAAAAATAATCAGGAATCCCTAATATGGTGTGTGCTTCCAGGCAATAATATGTTTCAGGGTTGAGGTGAGATTAATAAAAAGTTGAGATTCCCTTTCACGGTTCATGTTGTCATACCTTCAATGTGTTCCTACCTTGAAATCCATTGACTATCTTGCAATGCTATAATTAGCCTTTTTGCAGAGGTCTGTTATTCTCTATATAATAATCAATTCGGCAAGATTCTGAGCCTTCTATTCAGTCCAATACATCAAACCATTTTATTCCCTGCACTCTACTAATCTACGGTGCTATTTGGCATTGGCTTACAATATGCCTTATCGCCACTTGGTTGGGCTATTGTACTGTGAAAGGACATTTTTTGTCTTGTTTCATTAGAAATGCTTCAGACTGGGTAAAATACATGATAACAATACAGTGAGCCTTTTCTAATCTTTCTCAATGTCTGTGTTTTACATCTGGCTGTGCTGATACTAAAATTAGGAAGATAAGAATAATGATCGTGATTGTAGTACAGTGTTTGCTGCTTGGTTCATATCTTCATATAGAGGACCAATAAGCAGTGCAAGATTGTTCACATTTACAAGTACTGACCTTGATACATTGCTCTCAATAAAATAATATAACATCACCAATGTACTTTCATTGTGATTTTAGCTGTAGTTTATCCATTAATTTATCAATGGAGCTCATCCTATTTGTTTTTGTCATTATTAGTCATACTATCGAAAACCTAAATGTAACGAAAAGATGAATAAATATTAGAATTTTTAAATTCTTGGTAGAATTTGGCTAATATAAGCACTCCATACTCTAATGCCTTGTTATTGCATTAACCACTGGCTAATTCATTGTTCATTACTCTCTTTCCATAAACTCCCCCATCCATCCCACCAGCTCCAAACTCTGAAATGCTGCAGAATGGTACATGCTCACATTGTAGATATTTCCAACTCAAATCCAACAAAAATTAAATGACATACAGCAAGAAATGTAAACATCAATTATTCTTGAATTGCTTTTAATTATTGGCAAATGTGTTCTCCTATACAAACTGCTGAACGTCAGTAGGCAGGTACAACAAATACATAGGAAGGTCAATGAAATGTTGGCCATTACCATGAGGCGGATGAAGCATGTAAGTAGAGAAGTCTTGTTACCACAGTATAGGGTGCGATGAGGCCACGCATGAAATATTGTGCATTATCCTTATTTAAAGAGGTACATTGGAGCATTTCAGAGGTTGCTTCCTGGGATGAAGGGATTGATTTGTGAGGAAGATCTGAGCAGCTTGGGCCTAGACTTAAAAGAATAAGAGGTGATCTTATTGAAGCATGTAAAAATACTGAGTGTGTTTGACAAAGTAAGTGCTGGGCAGGTGTTTCCACTTGTGGGGGAGTTTAGACTCACACACAACTTAAGAACTTAGAACATGGGACAGTACAGCACAAGAACAGGATCTCGGCCCTCTATGTCTGCCAACCATGTTGCCAATCTAAATTAACCTCATCAGACTGTATATAGTCCATGTCACTTTACTCCCGGCCTATTCACATGTCTGTAAAAAGGCCTCTGACATTGCTCCAGTATTGGCTTCTATTACCTCACTTGCCAGAGAGTTCCAGGCTCCAACTATTTTCTGTGCAAACAACTGGCCTCACAAATCTCCGTTAATCTTTCCCCTTATAACTTTCAACCTTGTTCTCTCCAGTATGTGGCGTTTCCATTCTGGGAAACAGACTCAATGACTATCTACCCTCTCCATTCCCATAATTTAAAAAAACTTCCACCAGGTCATCGCTCATGATGCACGGTCAAGTTCAAGTTCAAGTTTGCGTTTATTGTCACATGCACCAATTAAAGTACAGTGATATTTGAGTTACCATACAGCCATACTAAGTGAAAAGCAACAATACGAACACAGCCACATAAAATAAAATTTAACATAAACATCCGCCACAGTGGAATCAACATTCCTCACTGTGATAGAAGGTAATAAAGTTCAATCATCTTCCTCCTTTGTTCACCTGTGATCGGGCCTGAACCCTCCACAGTCGCCGCTGCCGACAGTCCGATATCCAAGCCCTCGCACCGGGATGATGGAAACTCCGGTGTTGGGACGGATCGGAGCATGCAGCTCCCGAGTCGGCCTCTTCTTACCGGAGATCGCGGGCTTCATGGTGTTAAAGTCCACAGGCCCCGCGGTCTGAGCTTTTCTATTGCCGATCGCAGAGCATGCAGCGCCGTGTCCCGCGGCTTGAAGGTCGGGGCTCTTCTTGTTGTTACCCGGAGATCGCGGGGAGAAAAATCTTCATGGTGTTGAACAGTTTCCCCCAGTCCCCACAGGCCCCGCAGTCTGAGCTTTTTCTATTGCCGACTCCTCTGCAAAGGATCGCATGTAAAATGCTCTGCATGTATCATACTTAAAATGTCCTCCATGCGCCGTGGTCCCCATGCACTCCAGCTTGAAGGTCCTACTTTTAGGGCAACGATCTTCAGTAAAGGCCCCACACAATCTTTTGGACTCCTCTTGATCCAGTTTGTTTGAGTCCGCTCTTAAGGGGGAAATATACAGAGGAACGCGACATGCGGACCAAAAGAAAAAAGTGCGCATCTTCCGTTGAGGTAAGTGACTGAAAAGGGATAAGTTTTGGGTCAGGACCCTTCAGACTGTATGGGGAGGGGGACATAAAACAGACTAAGAAACACTAAAACATTCTTTTAAAACATACAGTACTTAAAATGGTCATGTAAAATGTTCACTCATGTAAAATGTTCATGCATGTAACTCATACTTAAAATGGTCACTCCATGGTCACTCCATGGTCACTCCATGGTCACTCCAGTAAAAACAATTCAGGTTTATTCAATCTCTACTTTTAGCTAATACATTCCAATTCAGGCAACAGTTTCTTGCGCCCTCCCTAAAGCCTTAGAGATTTTTTTTCCCAGAGGAAGACAATCTTTTGGAGTCTCTTGATCCAGGGAGTTGTGGAAACTGAATTTTTGAATATGCTCTTAAGGGTGATATATACAGAAACAAGGAACTGCACATGCTGGTTTACCAAAGCAGACACAAAGTGCTAGAGTAATTCAGCAGATGAGGCAGCATCTCTGGAAACAGGGATGGGTGAAGTTTTGGGTCAGGACCTTTCTTCAGACTGTATGGGGAGGGGGAGAGGAAGGGCGGCCAAAAGTCCTTCTTTTTGATCAACCCCCCCCCTCACCTGGATCTTTGTAAACTTTCTTCCCAAGTGTCTTTCTATTACCTGCCAGCGTTTCCTTTGCCCATCCTCTCATCCAGCTTTATTTTCCTCCCCTTCAATCAGTCTGAGGAAGGGTTTTGACCCGAAACGTCATCTATCCATGTTCTCCAGAGATACTACCTGACCGCTGATTTACACCAGCACTTTGACCCTTTTCTTGAGCTGTGCATACCTTGGTCTATGGAAGAGTTAATAATTATGGGGAACAGGCAGAAGAGTGGAACTCAGGCCAAGCTCGGATTAATAATGATTCTTTTGAATTGTGGTGCGGTCTCTAGAATTCTGCGGCATGGTGGTGCAGTGGTAGAGTTGCTGCCTTACAGTTCTTACAGCGCCGAAGACCTGGGTTCAATCCTGGCTATGGGTGCTGTCTGTAGGGAATTTGTACATTCTCCCGGTGACCGCGTGGGTTTTTTCCGAGATCTTCGGTTTCCACCTACGGACTCGGTGGGCCGAAGGGCCTGTTTCAGTGCTGTATCTTTAACTAAACTAAACTAAACTGAATTCACATGATCTTTTATGTGTCCACATCTTATGCTCTTTTGTTCCGAAACCTTTGTATTAAATGTATTAGTCTGTCCCCTTCTGAAATTTAATTTACCTGTTTGAATCTTAGTAAACACATCAATGTATTTGCCATTGGCGGATTATTTGTGGTAGAGATTTTTTTTTCCTTCAGAACTGACAATTTATTTTAACACATACTTTGATTACAAGGTATATCTTCCAAAAGGCTTTCTTTTCCCTTTTCAAATTTATTAAATATTTTATTTTCATATCTGCAACTAATGCCAGATATTATTTTACTGCAATGAAAATTATGTCAAAATAAATTAACATTTTATTTTTGAAATGCGCTTTATTCAAAGATGTCTATTATTTGAGTTCCGTCCAATCAGCTGGAGTTCAAGAACCAAACCTTATTGTATTGACAATACAGGCAGCTAACCAATTAAAAAGGTAATGTGCTCTTTAGCCTTTCCAGCAGCCAAAATGCCAAGGGAGTCAAGACCAATGAAAATTAATTTAGTAAAGGGAAAATAATCATTGTGGCTACTTAGTTTCAATTTCCCACAGTTTTTTCAGCATCAGCGGTAATTATACAATATGTTTGGTATTTCCTTTAGAGTATGTATACCATGAAGCAGCATTTAACATTTTAATGGAATATATTGAACATTATCAGATCTAAAATCATTTTGAAGATGAACACATATTCAATTCTGACATTGCTTTTCCACAACTAAATCATTTTATCATCATGGCTCATAAATACTGTCCAGTCAGCAGATAAACCCAAATTCCAATATGACATTTGAATGTGAAAATATTTCAATGACAGTAAATATGATCATAGTGCCTTACCCTTGGATTGATTTTCCTTGTTACTTCTCAAACCTGTTTCTGTTCATGAACCAATTGCTTTTTTAAGTGTTATAGTTAAGGTATCACTTGAATCCCACTCTTATTTCCTGCTTCACTGGACTGCTGGCTTCACTGAACTTGTAGAAAATCTGAAAATGGCTCTGCAGACTTTTGAGTTAAGGTACAAGGTCCTTCCATTGTATTTGTCTGAAAGCAGAGGATTCTGTCAATATCCAGTGGGTTGTTTGTCATTTTTAGGAACTTTAGTTTTGACTTTGATTTATCAAATATTCCAGCTGCTGTGGAATTTTGCTATTAAGCCGAGGGTGAATATAACTGTACAAAAAGGAGAAAACACCAAACCTACGTTAAGCCAATGTATTAATGTTTTAGCTTGGGTGACCATTATTTATTGCGTTAACATTTAGACAAATGTTTTATCACCAAATACATCAGAATGATTTAATAGACTAACTGGTCTGTAATTCCCCATTTTCTCTCTCCCCCTCCCTTCTTAAAAAGTGGGGTTACGTTTGCTACCCGCCAATCTTCAGGAACTACTCCAGAATCTAAAGAGTTTTGAAAGATTATTACTAATGCATCCACTATTTCTGGAGCTACTTCCTTAAGTACTCTGGGATGCAGCCTATCTGGCCCTGGGCAGGTGTGGTGTGTATTTATCGGCCTTTATGAGAGTTGCAACAGGCACAGTGGTGCAGCTGATGGAAATGCTGGTCTCACCGGTCCTGCAACCTGGGTTCAATCCTGAGCTCTTGTGCTGTCTGCATGGAGTTTGCACGTTCTACTTCTACTACCTTCATAGGTTTCCCCTGGATGCTCTGGTATCTTCCCACATTGCAAAGACATGCAGGGTGGTAGGTTAGTTGACCACTGTAAATTGCCCAATGGTGTGTTAAAACTGGAAAAGGTTGATGGGAATGTTTGCAGTAAGGAAATCAGGGCTGCCCTGCCTGATGGTTGATGTCGTGTTAATGTTAAGGATTATGGATGGTCTGGGGAAGGTCACTTGTTTTTAGAAGACATTTTTATTTTCCAGTCATCTTCTGAATATTGTTCCTCAAACAGGGAGCAAAAGGATTAACATTTGGAAATAAATGCACTGGAGATCTGAAGTCATGGTGAGACCAAGAAGGATGGATGAATGGAGTACATCATTGGCATTACAGCGTATGCTATGTCTTAGGAGGTCAGTTGGAACTGTACAGGTCGAGGAGCATTGAAGAATGTTTAAAGGTTTCAACAATCTATGTGGCTATATTGCTAGGTGGCGCTGTACATGGCAGCTGTGCCAACAGCTGTCTCATCTTTTTTCTTCATTTGCTGTTTTGGTCTGTGTTACATGTATGTTTTTAGTGTACCTTTAGTTTTTGTATTATGTGGGGGGTTGGGGGAAACCTTTTTTATCTCTTTCCTTAACTTTTTCATTGTATCTCTGTCTGCACTGCGGCTTTAACATCGTGGAGCTGGCGGTCCCTTTGTTAGGGATCGACTATGGGAGCTCCAACTGCAGGAGCTTCGATCACCCCGATCGCAGGAGCTTTGATCGCCGACTGCGGGAGCTTCGGTTGCCCCAAGAAAAGGAGGAAAGAAAGTATAAGTTATTTGCCTTCCATCGCAGTGGGGAATGTGAGGTCGCAGAAAAAACAAGATGGACGTTCTGCCTGCGCTGGTGGAGACTCGGAAGGAGTGCTGTGAGTGCGGTGATCTCTGTGTTTTGCGGGGACATGGCTCCATGAGGACATCCTGGAGTCTAGTGCGAGTGTGGACGGCTTTCTGATTGTAGAGAGTGGCAGCGGTCGGTACAACTCGGTGAAGAAGCATGTGTGTGTGGCACTGATGGCTGTGGGTCACCGCTTATGCTGTGTGCCTGGCGATTCTCACATGCCGCTGTGGTGGCTGTTTAAATCTATGTTTAAATTTTATGTTGTTTTGTATATTGCTGCTTTTTTTTGTATGACTGTTGGCAAATCAAATCAAATTCATTGTATGTTTACATACTTGGCTAATAAATTAATGACAATAAATTAATTCCAATAATGGGAGGGGCGTTTAGTTTAGTTTCGTTTAGAGATACAGCATGGAAACAGGTCCTTCGGCCCACCAAGTCTGTGCTGCCCAGCAGTCACACCATACACTAGCACTATCCTACCAGCCAGGGACAATTTACAATTTTTACCGAAGTCAATTCACTTACAAATCTGCATGTCTTTGGAGTGTGGGAGGAAACTGGAGCACCCAGAGAAAACCCACGCAGTCACAGGAAGACCGTACAAACTTTGTACAGACAGCACCCGTAGTTAGGATTGAACCCGGGTCTCTGGCACTGTATGGCAGCGACTCTACCGTTGCACCCCCATGCCACAGTGGGTCAGGCAGCATCTCTGGAGGGAGATGGATTCCAGCATCCGTAGTCTCTTTTGTCTCCAGTATTTAAAGAGTATCTTGACAAACACATGAATTGTCAAGGTATCGAATGTTACAGACCAAGTCTCTTGGGCCTTCCATTTCTCTCACTTATTTGAATAAGGCCTGCCATGATTGTGACAGACTCAGCGAGTTGGATCGCCTGGTCTAAGACTTAGGATACGCCCAGAAAACTGCGCTATGCAGTTGGTTTCAAGGAAGATCCAGTGTTAGTGGGAGGTAATCCTGCTGGCTTAGGTAAATGGTGGGACCAGGTATGTCTTGGCATTAGCACCAGATCCCAGGGCAGGAGATTTACTCCAGTCAAAGCCATCATGGCGATGAGACTAAGAAGTGTGCGCACGGATGATTTCACTGGAAGCTCCGGTGGAAATAGTGCAGAGTTGACTCAAAGTTTGGCAAAGATTAGTGAGTACTGAAACCCACAGCCAATTGCCACCTCACTGGGCTGAATGGTCTGTGAAATCCTTTGTATGGGAATAACCGAACGTGTGCAGAAGACAGGTCCCGAAACATTGAGGGTTCTCATAAATCATGTTCGAGGTCGCATAGCGTGCCATTTGCCATTTGATCAGGGCTCGTGGGTGGAGGAACGGGGCTGACAGCATGATTCCAGTGCGTTATTTGAAAGGTGACAGTATGTTGAAGGAACCTGGAGAAGAAAGTGTGACTGGAGATGTGGATCTCAGAGGAGAAGTTAAGAGCTTTAGTTTGAGATTGGAAGAGGAATGAAAGTGGAGCTCAAAGAGAATGGCTGAGTAGTTGAAGAGCAAGAAGAATAGACAATGACATCTGTTGAGCTGAATAAATATTGAACTCTGTGAGAAGCAATCTTAGCAATAAACAATATTTGTGCATCGGCACAAGTCCATGGATCCTGCTGGAGTGTGAAGGAATATTTTTGACAGGATTGAATAAGGCATTTGAGATTCATAAAGTGTTGGGAGAATAGACAGATATCTCAACGGGTTTATCAAATATACAGAAGACATAAGTCAGTCTTCTGACATCCTCTGAATTAAACCCTTGAGACAAAAGATGATTTTCCACTAGGCTCTGGCTCCTCGGGCTTGGAGGTGACTGATTTGGCCAATGTGAGACCCCACAGTTGTCTCTCAAGCTATTACGCTACAATGCTGAGAACTATATTCTGCATTCTGTTCCACTCTTCACTTTGCTCTGCAATTGTACATGAGCTTGGCTTGAGTGTACGTATGTGCAGCATTATCCGATTTGATCAGATAGTTTTTCACAGTACCTCGGAACATATGGCAATAGCCTAAACACTTTGATACTAGTGGGGTGGATGTGTGATGGGGTGGATAAATGGGTAGTGTGTGAGGTGGTGTGATCCTTCCACGTTTTACACTGGGATTTTGGGGGCTCTTGATTGTTGTAATTGCTGAGAATTGCTGAGAAAGCAGGAGATTACTCGTGAAATTAAGCTAGAAATCAAATATACCAGTTCACAAGACACAGACGCCTGAAAGTGCGTACTATCAGACAGGAACAACATTTTCCCCTTTGGTGTCAGGCCCTTCCATAAGCTAGGGTACCGTCTGATTCACCTCCACCCCAATGTGTATATTGTAACTCAGCAGGACAGGCAGCATCTCTGGAGCGAAGGAATGGGGGATAATTTGGGGTCAAATCCCTGCTTCATACTGAGAATCAGGGGAGAGGGAGACACAGAAATAAGGAAGAATAAGGTGTGAAAACGAGTCATCAAAGGGGATGAGGTTCAAGGAAAATGTAGAATAGATCATTGTTAGCTGGGAAAAGGTGACAACAAAGCATGCAGAGATAAAATTTAATTGGGGGATAATCAAACTGGTTGGAGAACTAGGAAGGGGGAGGGATGAAAAGAGAGAGAGAGGGGAAAGCAAGGGTTACTTAAAATCTCTGGATTTGTTGTGCCACAATGTTGAGAACAATATTTCGCACTCAGTATCTTCCCCCTTGATCTGTCTATTGTACGTGTTTGATTCTTCATTGCATTAAACTTATGTACAATAATATCTTATTTGATTGGATAGCATGCAAAACAAAGCGTTTTACTGTACCTCGGTACACGTCACAATATTAAACCTAAACCTAGATCTCTTTAGCTTCAGGATACAGGATCATTTGGCATGCGTGAAATTAGCTTAAAAGTCAGGATGCCAGAGGTTCTGCCTGCACTCCCGACATTTCTATAGGAACACGGTGGCACAGTTGTAGAGTTGCTGCCTTACAGCGCCTACAACACCAAAGACCCGGGTTCTATCTGGGATACGGGTGCTGTCTGTATGGCGTTTGTAAGTTCTTCCCGTGACTTACGTGGGTTTTCTCTGTGACCTTGGTTTCCTCCCACACACCAAAGGCGTACAGGTTTATAGGTGAATTAACTTGGTATGAATGTAAACATTGTCCCTAGTGTAGGGTAGTTGCATAATGTGCGGGGATCGCTGGTCGGTGCAGAGTCGGTGGGCCAAATGGCCTGTTTCCGTGCTATATCTCTAAACGAAACTAAACTAAACTAGTTCACAGTAGGGCCTGCGAGGACAACAGAAACCGCCAGCAACTGAAATAAACTTTGGTTGGGTGTTGATAGTGGCTCCAAATAGAAAGTTTGTGGATGATTATTTTGCAAAGGTATTGAAAACTAGAATTGGAAGAGGTGGGAATAGGAATAACCCACAATGCAAGTTAGTTGTGTTAGAGTTTCCAGCATGATCCTACAAGCACCCTGGATCCGAACCAAGCAGACCATCACCTGCGACCCAAAATGTTCATCGTTTTTCATCCTCCATAGTTGCTACCTCATTTGCTAATTATTGCCAGTATTTTTTGTTGCGTCATCTTCAATTTCAAATGAATGCATCTGAAAAATGGGTTTCTTATTTGTTTGAAATTTAGAATATAGAATATTTATTTGGAATATATACATTACTAGTCGGGCTAAACACACAAATGCTGGAGGAACTCAGTGGGTTCAGACAGCATCTCTGGTGGACATGGATCGGAGATATTTTGGGTCGAGACCTTTCTTCAGACTAATTCTAGTAGGGAAACCAAGTTGGAAGAGCGGAGGATGTGAGACAAAGCCAGGTAAGTGCTAGGTGGATACAAGGGAGATTTGATGTGTAGGCAGGTAGATGGGTGGACAAAGGCCATAGATGTAAAGGGGAGAAAAGGCTGTGAGATAAGAAGAGGAGGTGTGAAATGTAAGGCAAGAGGAAGAGATTTAGGTGGAAGGGGCTGGGGGGGGGGGGGGGGGGGGGGGGGGGGGGGATAGCAGGAGAAATGGGTGGTAATCCAGATGAGGGATAGGGTTAATTCCCACTGGTAGGGCTGTCTGGAGGAGCTGCCTGGTACTTATTGTAGTGATGCTCCACCAGGCAAGATGAGGGCATTCCTGGACTTTTCCTGATCTTGTTCCGCTGAAAATGGCTGCAGTGAAATGAAATGCTGCTGAATTGGTAGTTTCTTGTGATGATCTCATCTAAAACTGAAATGGAAATACGACCCAGCTCTATACTCAATAAACCATTTAAAGAGCAAAATATGCTCTGTGTTACAAGTACTTATCCCCCATAAGATAAAACATTTCAAAATCTAATAAATGCAAATGAAAAATTGGACCAATTTTTGCTGGAAACTCCTGCAGGCTGGAGCAGAGGTGAGAATGGTAGTGGCGCAGCATCTAGTGTAAAATGATTGAGGATGTTTACCCACAGCTCAGGAACTGAGTGGCTAGGTGTCCCCCTGTGCAAATAGGCAGAATAAACTCTGCACCGGTTCTCACAGCAAATAGCATGAATGTTGTTGAGGTTAGGATTTGCCCAGCAATATGGGTTGAGGAAGTACGATTGGGATTTTGACTGTAGGGAACCCCACCTGAAATATACTGAAACCGTGCATTCTGTAGATGAGAAAGATGAGTAATTTAGTGCACGATTGTCTTTGAGGATTGTGAACAATTGTGAAGCATTTTGGTATACCATGTCCACTGAGGCAGCTGGGCAGGATAGGGTGAGCTTGCTGAGATGCTTTTAAATGGTGGGTGAAGAGAATGCCTGTAACAACAGAGAATGCCTGAAACATCATGCACTGCCTCCAAAGGGCAGGCTGGCAAGGTTATTACTGCAGTGAGAGGGGCTAGTGGAAGTGTGCAGCATGAGGAAGAGGAGAAGTGAATGGAATGGTGGTTGGATTGCTTGGAGGGCCTTGAGAGGGCAAGAAAAATGTTTGTGATAGGAGAGCTGAAAGGTGAGCCTCGGAGCCACGCCATTTTATAGGTTATTAAATGCTCTCCTGTGTGAAACCAGAGATAGAAGGTTTGAGTATTAATTTGCTTTAGTGCTTTCCCCCACACTTCATGTTGGCTTTGACTTGGTCTTCCCCTAAGAGTCAAGGAGCACGACAACTGACTCCCTGCGAACCCAGGCCAGCTCCAATAGAGCTTTAATTGGTGCGATGAGGATCCAGGGAATTTGCCAGTTCCATTCAAGGCTTTAGAGATTGTCCAGCTGTGCCATCACGATTTCACAGATACCACGTCAACACAGATTGGAGGTGCAAAAATGAAATGCATACCAACAAGCAAAATTCCTTTTCATTCAATGCCTCACAGCAACAGAGTCCCGGGTTTGAACCTGACCTTGTGTGCTGACCGCATAGCATTTGCCTGTTCTCCCTGTGACCGTGTGGGTATCATCCGGATGCTCCGGTCTCCCCTCACATCCCAAAGACACATGGGATTGTAGGTTCATTTTCGGCTTGTACTCGCTAGAATTTAGAAGATTGAGGGGGGATCTTATAGAAACTTACAAAATTCTTAAGGAGTTGGACAGGCTAGATGCAGGAAGATTGTTCCCGATGTTGGGGAAGTCTAGGACAAGGGGTCACAGTTTAAGGATAAGGGGGAAATCTTTTAGGACCGAGATGAGAAAAAAAAAAATTCACACAGAGAGTGGTGAATCTCTGGAATTCTCTGCTACAGAAGGTAGTTGAGGCCAGTTCATTGGCTATATTTAAGAGGGAGTTAGATGTGGCCCTTGTGGCTAAAGTTATCAGGGGGTATGGAGAGAAGGCAGGTACAGGATACTGAGTTGGATGATCAGCCATGATCATATTGAATGGCGGTGCAGGCTCGAAGGGCCGAATGGCCTACTCCTGCACCTATTTTCTATGTTTCTATGTTAATTGGCCTCTGTAAATTGCCCTAGCATGTAGTGTGTGGATAATTAAGTAGGATACCATAGAACCAGTGGGGGCTCAGTATCCGCAAGGCCAGTTTGCATGCTGTATCTTTCAATTAATCAATCCATTGCCAACCTACGGGCCACTTATCACTCACTGATGTCTGAGGCCATGATCATCAATGTAGTTGGAATTATTAATATATCCCTTCAAATGGGCAGTCTTACCAACCTATGACCCAAATAGCAGCCAACCAACCCCCCTCCCCATATTGAGATCAATATACCTGTGGTATTGCGAACGGATAGCAAGAGGCCACTTTGAATCAAAGGTTTGCTCCCAAGCTACCAGCAACATAGTTTAACATAAATTCTCAGAAATGGGTGAAATATGGAGACCCCATAAGTCAGTGCTTCCCTATTATGACAAAAGGATCATCCATTCAAATTGACACCGTGTGCTGGTCTGAATGATGGCAAATTCAGATAATGTGTTTCATTGAAGCCTCCCAGTCACCAATTCCCCGAGGAACAGTAAAGTCTGTCACTCATTGCAGAGAGCGCTCAGGCACAGTTAGGTCTGCATTCATGGGTCAGCCCTTCCCTTCCAGAGAAGAGTCTGAATAGTTTGAAGGTCACTATACACCGGAGATATGTGAATTTCATTTCCTGTTCTGTCGCTCAAGTGCAATTTTTACCACCTATAAAATAGCTGCATTGAAAAACAGAGGGGGATTGAATCTTGTGAATTATTGTTACATTGTGACTTAAGATCCTGACACGAGGAATGTTTTAAAAGATGAAGGCTGCCAGATACCACACAGGAGATTGCAGAACAAGTATTTTTTTTATTTTAAGTCATGATAATCTACATTTTATTCCACCCAGAGGAAAATAAATAGCAGCTTGCAGGTTAAGCATCACAAAAATGGGGATCTATTAGCAAGCATAAATAGTGGACATAGAACTCCACCTTAAAGAGTTGGTCCAGCTGTAAAGAAAAAAGAGAATAAATAGAAAAATAATTATAATTAAATGCAATTCTATGCAGATTGGACTATTATCCTGTACGACAACAAACTAAGAGTGTGCCCAGTAATAAGGTAGTAGACGCTACCAGCCAGGTGCATAATAAAGGTGAAATCACTTACTGTTTCAAACAATTTAGCCTGTTAATCTTCGACACATGTAACTTAATTTTTAAATAGGTTTCTGCTTTTTGGCTCAAATTAAGAAAGAAAGCCCTTTAAACTGTAGCTGTTCCAGCATTCAGAGAGAGCTAGAAATTAAAATCAAATGGCTATTATGGGATATTTGGAATTAGCACAAAGTTGTAATTGTGACTAACTGTAGATAAATTCATGTTTATTCTCTGTAACAAAGCCTTTTTAAAATGTTTTGTAATTGTTAATATTTTTCAACCATAATCTTTCAAAAATATTTTGCAATGAGTGTGGGTTTCATAAAATTAATGAAAATCAAGCATGCTTGCTGATTCTGAGATGTTACATTTTAGAAATAAAAAAATGTAAGCACCTGTATAATTGAGAGACTCTCTATTTTTAAACCATTCAGGGAGTAAAAGAGGTCCCACTTTGTATCTAAATATCAATGATCATCCACCCCACTGCTACTTGCAAATTGATATTTGATTGGTGGCCCAAAATAAACTAAATTCTAATCAGACCTAGACAACTTTTTTGTTTACATATTTCTTCAGAAACAAAGAAGTTTGAGCACTATGTCTGTGCATACTGACAACAGCTTCAAACCCTTGGTTGGAAGTATCTCATTTAATTTTCAGAAAGAAAGAAAAAGATGCGTGCCCAGCATATTGCATGAAGTGCTGGAAAATTGCCTGTGGCAAACAGAATGCGATTTTCTACTCAAGTCTCTTCTCATGTTTTGTTGATGAGATATGTTCCATCTCCCCATGTGTGGTATAGCTTGTTTCTCTTCCAACATCAGACATTGTAAAACACCGGCCTCTTTAGGCAGTTACTTCAAAGTAATCCGATATATTAATACAAAAGTCTTACTTGCTTATCTGTGGCTTCAATTTAATGATACAGTTTCATTTATAAGGTGGATATCTGAATTCACAATACAATACAATACAATACAACGGTTTATTTGTCACATTGCACAAAAAGTGCAAGTGAAATGATATGTCAGCAGCGATACAATGATAAAGGGCACACACAAAAACACAATAAAATTTTAACATAAACATCCACCACAGCATTCATCACTGTGGTGGAAGGCACACAATTTGGCCAGTCCTCCTCCATTTTCCCCCGTGGTCGGGACCTCAACCCTCCACAGCAGTCGCTGCGGGCGTCCAGATGGTAAGGACAAGGTACAAGTCCAGGTAAGTCCAGAGTCGGCTCATCCCCACCGGAGACCGCGGCTTTTTGTTGGTATAGGCCGGCGGCTGAAGATTTAAATTTCCCTCCACGTCGCAGCCATAAGCACCGCAGTCTGCAGGGCCGGCGGTCGAAGCTCCCCTCCAGGGGTGATGTTAAGTCCATACCGGACCCGCGGTAGAAGTTGGCCTGCCAAACCTGCCATTGAAGCTGAAGAGATTTTTATTCTTCTCTATTTAACAAATAATGATCAGCAGATCAATGGATTATTCTAATTTAAAATCCCAGAAAAGCATAATCCATAATTTTTCTTTGGAAGCCAGTTGGACCCAGTGTGAACTTCCAGGTTTGATTTTGTACCCATGACGTTTTTTTGTTCTCTTTTAAACTAAAGCACTTGAGGAATGTATGTTGTGACCTGTATGGCTATAAAATATCAGTGCAGATATAATGCCGGGATGAATGTAATCTTCACTACGAGTGTGTTCTGGCCTGCTGAATATGGTTCTGTCTCCTCAGATGATGCTGACCTGCTGTATATTTACAAAATTTTATGTTTAATTTAAAGTATTATTGCATATGGGCAGTTTTTAACACTAATATATCTGTCAGTGAAAATTCACAAAACAATATAAAATGTAATACAGAAGATTTATGTAACCATGCCAGCTCCTTAAACTAGACTTGTCTTTTTTGTTAGCTCCATGGAATGCAGAAACCGCAGTGTGGGCTGCTTCCTTATCACAACCAAGAAGGAAACCATTCAGCCCATTGTTCATGCCTGCTGCAGGTACATCTATCCCATCCCATTCCTGCCCTCTCTTTTTTTTTCTGCAGTCCTGAAACAATTTATCTCAAAGAGAGACACAAAAGGTTGAGATAACTCAGCGGGTTTGACAGTATCTCTGGAGAAAAGGAATAGGTGATGTTTCGGGTTGAGACCTTTCTTCAGACTGAAGAAGGGTCTCAACCTGAAACGTCACCTATTCCTTTTTTCCAGAGATGTTGTCTGACCTGCTGAGTTACTACGAAGGGTCTCGACACAAAATGCCACCAATTTCTTTCACCAGAAATGCTGTCTGATCCGCTGAGTTACTCCAGTTTTTTGTGTCAATATCCGGATTAAACTAGCATCTGCAGTTGCTTCCTGCACACTTAATTTCTCTCATCTGCCCATCAGCCACACATGCCTACAATGAGGATAATATACAAGTATCAATTAACTTACCTGCACATCTTTGCCGTGTAGGAAAAAACTGGACCACATAGCAAAAAGATACATGGTCAAGAGGAAAATGAACTCATTTCACACTGACGAGTTCAGGATCAAACCTACATACTGGCCACAACCAACATTGCAACGATTGTGCTGCCCAAGATTGCATATGAACAGGCTCCAGTGACTCAGTGTTAAAGAGGGAACTGCAGATGCTGGAGAATCGAAGGTTACACAGAAAAGCTGGAGAAACTCAGCGGGTGCAGCAGCATCTATGGAGCGAAGGAAATAGGCAACGTTTCGGGCCGAAACCCTTCTTCAGACTGATCAGGGGTGGGGGTGGGTGGGGACAAGAAAGGGAAAAGGAGGAGTAGCCGGAAGGCTGGAGGGTGGGAGGAGACAGCAGGGGAGCTGAGGAAGGGGAGGAGACAGCAAGGACTACCTTGCCTACCTTTCCGAAGTTATCTCTTCAAGATATGCCTACCTTGAAGAAGTTCTCCTCTTCTCTCCGGAGACAGTTTCACAACCTCCTCTCTAACTGTCCCCCATCTGTGATCCCTCCTGCCCTCCAACTGTACGACCCTCCATGGCCACAGCGAGCAGCACCGGAAATTGGAGGAACAGCACCTCATATTAGTCCTTGCTGTCTCCTCCCCTTCCTCAGCTCCCCTGCTGTCTCCTCCCACCCTCCAGCCTTCCGGCTACTCCTCCTTTTCCCTTTCTTGTCCCCACCCACCCCCACCCCTGATCAGTCTGAAGAAGGGTTTCGGCCCGAAACGTTGCCTATTTCCTTCGCTCCATAGATGCTGCTGCACCCGCTGAGTTTCTCCAGCTTTTCTGTGTAACCTCCAGTGACTCAGTACTGCTTCAATCGTCTCTGAATTTGGAACAAAGTGAGTCTGGTTGAAGTAGGGAACATATATATTTGTGATATACATTTACGTTTCAGAAAGAAAGTAAGTTTTAATATAGTTGTAATTAAGGCTATTAATGATTTAAATGCTCCAAGCGCCAACATGTAAATCATTGAATCATTCAACGTAGTGATTTTTTCATAGATTGTGACGGTGTGTGGATAAGGATAGATTGCATGCATAGCACTTACTCTAATCTAGAATCATTGTAAGATCTCAAGCTTTCAATATACATTAATTCATGTTATCCAGTCGAATAAATGTGCTGGTCTGATTGCTAATTAATAAAATAATAAAATCAATCCTAGGATAAACATTTTATCCTTTGCTGGTGCTAAAGCTAACATTTTTCTACTCTGAACATGATTCTGCTTGAAGTATGGTTTTGGAATTATTGTATGAAATTTTAATCTATTGGAAGTATAGTATCTCTTTAAAGCATTTCCTCAGTTTTCATATATATACTGTAAAACAGGAAAGTATTGAACAAAGTTGCAAGGCAAGGCAAGACGACACAAACGTGGCTTATCTATTTGTTAATATTTGTTAAAATCTATTTGTTAGTATTTGTTAAAATTCATAGAAATGTGAGTTCATGTCATAATAATGCAACTGCACACGCATGCACACTGTAAATTGATCGATTGTAATCATATATTACCCTATAAATGGATCAATTGTAATCATGTATTACACTGTAAATGGATTGATTGTAATCATGTATTACACTGTAAATGGATCGATTGTAATCATGTATTGTTCTTCTGCTGACTGGTTAGCACGCAACAAAAGCTTTTCACTGTACCATGTAACATGTGACAATAAACTAAACTGAAACTGAAACACACACACACACACACACACACACACACACACACAC
Organism: Leucoraja erinaceus; assembly: GCF_028641065.1. NCBI lineage: Eukaryota > Metazoa > Chordata > Chondrichthyes > Rajiformes > Rajidae > Leucoraja > Leucoraja erinaceus. The sequence continues at coordinate 68,858,090 of NC_073380.1, read as the reverse complement.
ACACACACACACACACACACACACACACACACACACACACACACACACACACACACACACACACACACACACACACACACAGCATCGCATACAGTGCTCACCAATCTCCAGGTACTTCTTCTGAACGAATTGAGAGGCTTTTGTGAGGTGGAGCTGGCCAAGTGCTGACGAGGCTCAGATGCCTTGAATGCTCGCACCGCTGCTTACAACTCTGGCCTGGCATCCGGCAATATGGACGACTACAAGGTAGAGTCCTACCGACTGCGAAGGGCGGTGAAGGACGCAAAAAGGAGGTACAGGGATGGAGTCGCAGATGGAGCAGCAGGACACCAGACATCTTTGGCAGGGGCTACGGACTGTAACTAACTACCGGAGCAGCCCCCCCTCAACCGGAAGTGCTGGCACCTCCCTGACTGATGACCTGAACTCCTTCTACCCACGTTTTGAGATGGACAACATCACCCCAGGCTTGCCGGCTAACGACAACACCACCAGCGCGCTGGCTAGCGAGGCTGGAGGGAGGTCCACCGTTGGGGATGTGCACACATTCTCGGTGTCCGAGCACGACGTGAGGAGGGTTCTGACGAGTGTGAACATGAGGAAAGCTGCAGGCCCAGTATATATGGGCGAGTACTAAGGTCTTGTGCTACTCAGCTTGCTCCAGTGCTCACCACAATATTCAACCTCTCCCTGGCCAAATCCATGGTCCCTGCCTGCTTCAAAAGATCCACCATTGCACTAATGACAAAGAATGCCTTTCCAGCTTGCTTGCATGACTACAGACCGGTGGCCCTCACCTCAGTGGTCCTCACCTCAGTGGTCATGAAATGCTTCGAGAGGCTGATCAAGAACCACATCTGCGCCTTCCTCCCTCGTAACATGGACCCGCTGCAGTTCGCATACCGTCCGAACAGATCCACAGGTGATGTGATCTCTCAGGTTCTGCACACCACTCTCTCTCATCTTGACAGCCAGAAGGAGGGCTATGTGAGGATGCTGTTCATTGAATTCAGCTCAGCTTTCAATACGATAGTCCCCACCAGACTTGCTTAGAAGCTGCTGAAACTGGGGCTTAACACTCCCCTGTGTGCCTGGGTCCTGGACTTTCTCACCGCCAGGCCCCAGCTGGTCAAGATGGGGAGACACACATCCAACCCCCTCACCATGAACACAGGATCCCACCAGGGTTGCGTCCTCAGCCCCCTACTGTACTCCCTGTACACACATGACTGTGTGGCCAGGTTCAGCTCCAACTCCATCATCAAGTTTGCTGATGACACTGTGGTGGTGGGCCTGATCTCAGACAACGATGAGAAGGCCTACCGGTAGGAGGTATCTGATCTTGGACTCTGGTGTCAGGACAACATCCTCCTCTTGAATGTCACAAAAATTAAGGAGCTGACTGTGGACTTTAGGAGGGCACAACATCCGAGGACGTACACGCCACTGGAGATAAATGGGACTACTGTGGATAGGGTGAGCTGCTTTAAATACCTGGGAGTCCACATCACAGAGGATCTCACATGAACAACACACACTGCCGCACTGGTGAATAAGGCAAGGCAGCGCCTTTACCACCTCAGACAGCTGAGGAAATTCAGAGTCATTCTGAGGATCCTTCAGTGCTTCTACTCTGGGGGCTGTAGAAAGTATCACAATCTGGTTTGGGAACAGCTCTACCCAGGACAGGAAGGCTCTGCAGAGAGTAGTGTGTTTGGCCGAAAGCACTATGGGAACGCCCCTCTGCAGGAATTATACACCAGGATGTGCAGATCCAGAGCCAGCAACATTATGGGGGACCCCTAGCACCCCAGCAATGGACTGTTCCAGGTGCTATGGTCAGGCAAACGCCTCCGCTGTCATGCTGTGAAAACATAGTGGATGAGATGGAGTTTCTTCCCACAGGCCATCAGGACTGCAAACTCTTATCTCACCAGGGACTAATTTACTGTACTAATTTACTGTTGTGTTGTGTCTTTAAAAGAACATGTAAATACTGAATCTGTTCTATTCTGTTCTGTAGTCTTGGCATAAACCGCAAGCATTTCACTGCACATCTTGTATGTGTATGTGACAAATAAAGTTGACTTGACTTGACTTGACTTGGCTTGATGACATTTTGCTGAGGTCCTGCACCAGAAAGTTGTGGTGTCCTTTGACTGCTCATCAGCTTTCAAAGACAGGATACTATCCAATTCACCTCCATTGCACATTGGATTTTGTCCAGGGACCATGGTAGTGGGGAAACTGCTAGAGTCAGTTATTAAAGATGGGATTGCAGCACATTTGGAAAGTGGTGAAATCATTGGACAAAGTCAGCATGGATTTACGAAAGGTAAATCATCTCTGACGAATCTTATAGAATTTTTCGAGGATGTAACTAGTAGCGTGGATAGGGGAGAACCAGTGGATGTGGTGTATCTGGACTTCCAGAAGGCTTTCGACAAGGTCCCCCATAAGAGATTAGTATACAAACTTAAAGTACACGGCATTGGGGGTTCAGTATTGATGTGGATAGAGAACTGGCTGGCAAACAGGAAGCAAAGAGTAGGAGTAAACGGGTGTTACACAGAAAAGCTGGAGAAACTCAGCGGGTGCAGCAGCATCTATGGAGCGAAGGAAATAGGCAACGTTTCGGGCCGAAACCCTTCTTCAGACTGATCAGGGGTGGGGGTGGGTGGGGACAAGAAAGGGAAAAGGAGGAGTAGCCGGAAGGCTGGAGGGTGGGAGGAGACAGCAGGGGAGCTGAGGAAGGGGAGGAGACAGCAAGGGCTAACAGAATTGGGAAAAGTCGATGTTCATGCCCCCGGGGTGCAGACTCCCCAAACGGAATATGAGGTGCTGTTCCTCCAATTTCCGGTGCTGCTCGCTGTGGCCATGGAGGAGACCCAGGACAGAGAGGTCAGAGGCGGAGTGGGAGGGGGAGTTGAAGTGCTGAGCCACCGGGAGGTCAGCTAGGTTATTGCGGACCGAGCGGAGGTGTTCGGCGAAACGATCGCCCAACCTCCGCTTGGTCTCACCGATATAGATCTGCTGACATCTAGAGCAGCGGACGCAATAGATGAGGTTGGAAGAGATGCAGGTAAACCTCTGTCGCACCTGGAACGATTGCTTGGGTCCCTGAAAGTAGTTGAGGGGGGAGGTAAAGGGACAAGTGTTGCATCTGCTGCGGCCGCAAGGGAAAGTGCCCGGGGAGGGGGTGGACCGTGAGGGAAGGGAAGAATTGACAAGGGGGTTATGGAGGGAGCGGTCGTTGCGGAAGGCAGATATGGGGGGAGGTGGGAAGATGTGGCCAGTAGTGGGGCCACGTTGGAGGTGGCGAAACTGACGGAGGATTATTTTTTGTATGTGATGGCTGGTGGGGTGAAAGGTGAGGACTAGGGGGACTCGGCCCTTGTTGCGAGTGCGGGGATGGGGAGAGAGAGCAGTGTTGCGGGGTATGGAAGAGACCCTGGTGCGAGCCTCATTTATGGTGGAGGAGGGGAACCCCCGTTCCCTGAATAGTGAGGACATTTCAGATGTCCTGGTGTGGAACGCCTCATCCGTGGAGCAGATACGGCGTAGACGGAGGAATTGGGAGTAGGGGATGGAGTCCTTACAGGAAGCAGGGTGGGAAGAAGTGTAGTCCAGAGATAGCCCACCCCTGATCAGTCTGAAGAAGGGTTTCGGCCCGAAACGTTGCCTATTTCCTTCGCTCCATAGATGCTGCTGCACCCGCTGAGTTTCTCCAGCTTTTCTGTGTAACCTTCGATTCTCCAGCATCTGCAGTTCCCTCTTTAACACAGGAGTAAACGGGTCCTTTTCACAATGGCAGGCAGTGACTAGTGGGGTACCGCAAGGCTCAGTGCTGGGACCCCAGCTATTTACAATATATATTAATGATCTGGATGAGGGAATTGAAGGCAATATCTCCAAGTTTGCGGATGACACTAAGCTGGGGGGCAGTGTTAGCTGTGAGGAGGATGCTAAGAGACTGCAAGGTGACTTGGATAGGCTGGGTGAGTGGACAAATGTTTGGCAGATGCAGTATAATGTGGATAAATGTGAGGTTATCCATTTTGGTGGCAAAAACAGGAAAGCAGACTATTATCTAAATGGTGGCCGACTAGGAAAAGGGGAGATGCAGCGAGACCTGGGTGTCATGGTACACCAGTCTTTGAAAGTAGGCATGCAGGTGCAGCAGGCAGTGAAGAAAGCGAATGGTATGTTAGCTTTCATAGCAAAAGGATTTGAGTATAGTAGCAGGGAGGTTCTACTGCAGTTGTACAGGGTCTTGGTGAGACCACACCTGGAGTATTGCGTACAGTTTTGGTCTCCAAATCTGAGGAAGGACATTATTGCCATAGAGGGAGTGCAGAGAAGGTTCACCAGACTGATTCCTGGGATGTCAGGACTGTCTTATGAAGAAAGACTGGATAGACTTGGTTTATACTCTGTAGAATTTAGGAGATTGAGAGGGGATCTTATAGAAACTTACAAAATTCTTAAGGGGTTGGACAGGCTAGATGCAGGAAGATTGTTCCCGATGTTAGGGAAGTCCAGGACAAGGGGTCACAGCTTAAGGATAAGGGGGAAATCCTTTAAAACCGAGATGAGAAGAACTTTTTTCACACAGAGAATGGTGAATCTCTGGAACTCTCTGCCGCAGAGGGTAGTCGAGGCCAGTTCATTGGCTATATTTAAGAGGGAGTTAGATGTGGCCCTTGTGGCTAAGGGGATCAGAGGCTATGGAGAGAAGGCAGGTACGGGATACTGAGTTGGATGATCAGCCACGATCATATTGAATGGCGGTGCAGGCTCGAAGGGCCGAATGGCCTACTCCTGCACCTAATTTCTATGTTTCTATGTTTCTATGTTACTACAATGTAGAGAACTATATTCTGCACTCTGTATCATTCCTTTTGCTCTATCTATTGTACTGGAGTTTGACGATTGCATTTATGGATGGTATATCTGATCTGTTTGGATAGTATGCAAAACAAAGCATTTCCCTGTATCTTGCTACACGTGTCAATAATAAAACTAAGCCTAAGACCATTTAAATGATTAAATAGTGAAAAAAGTAAAAATATTAAAGCTTTTCAATTTAAAAATTGAATGTAACTAAAATGATATAATAATATAATAAAATAAAATAATAAAAAAATAAATAAAATAATAAAAACATTTTTAAAACATCATCTGACCTTTTCCACAGCATTGGTGGTACATGTATACCTCCTCTATTCATTCCTCTACTAGCCATCTTTGTGGTAAAACTGAGGATGTGCTGAGCCAGTCCATAATGTTTCATGGTGTCATCACCATGGGTAAGGCTCAGTGTGTTGCTCACCTCCACCTTTTGTTGGTTGATCATGCGAGGAAGCTCAAGATGAACTGAGCCATGAATGGATGGCAGCCAACAATCCCAATTAATCTGTGTAATGAAGGGCAATGCATCCGCCGTCATGCTAAACAAGCGATCTTCCACCAGTGCACTCCAAGCCTGAGTGGCGCAAAGCCTGGAAAGATGCCAGCACCACCAACGGAGAGTTCCTCACAGACCCCACAGTGAAACCACTGGGTTTTAACTTCCATCGCAAGCAATGGCTAACCCTGAACAGAATCCGCACCCTTCATGCAAGAACAGCCCTTCACCTGCATAACTGGTAGATGACAGACTTTGTGAATGACTGCCCACTGAGGCTTTTCCCTGGTGGCATCAAAGCCATCCACCCGGAACTGTTGCAGTCCTGGTCTGTATGACTACCTTTGATCTACAACTTTAGGCTGTGCACGTCATAAGCAAGAAGACCTGTGCACTGCACAGAGAAAAAACTATTCGATTATGTAATTCATACCCCTGAACAAAGCATTCTAGTCTGAATTATATCACGACATGTCCCGGAACATGTGTGTTACATGTTCTGCACACATTGAATTGTTTCCATTACAGGCAAACTTATAGGCACAGAAGCTAATGTACAGTGATCACCAGAATAATGGGTGTTCTGCTTTTGTCTTAATGGCTTATGAACCTAGTCCAAAATATTTCACAGAAGAGGTGGTTTAACTTGAAGGCACAGTAATGCACCAGTTCTCTTTATAAATGCTTTTCTGGGTGTATCAGTTAATTTCAAATCTGTACTGAAAGGAAAATGGCTGACAGCACCAATAAAGAAGGTAATAATCCCAGAGCAAGAACAGTTTATCCATGTGAAACTCACACATCTATCTGTAACTAACACAGACAATGGCAATGGCAATGGCAGCTTCTGCTGTCATGAGCTATGCAGACTAAATCCATGCTGGTTTACTCATCTGTAATCTATCAACTCTCATTATGCAACTGAATGATAAGATTTGTTTAATTAAAGAGCAAATTTAGGCAGTGCAAACTACAGTGTATTCATGGGAAAGTGTCTGAGCTCTTCTTGCTTGTAAACCATCTGTGAGTTTGGAAGTTTGTACTGAGATTCAAACTGGCAAGTGGTGTTGGAGGAGCAGTAAATATGCAAATTGTGGCTGAACTTTCATGGCAGGCCAAGGTAGAGTAGTGTAGAAATTAAGATAAATCGATATAATTTTGTGCAAGCATGCAGTGGCAAGCATTGTCTGGCAGATCTGGCTCAGAGCTCAAGGATAACTCAAGGATAACTGTGTACCCAAGTTGTCCAGTGTGTCCCTGTGTGAGCAGCAACACATGCAAACAGAGCTGAGAGCCGGCGTATGGTCTCAGGTTTCACCTGAGCAGCGGTAGAGTTGCTGCCTTACAGCGCTAGAGACCCAGGTTCAATCCTGACTATGGGTGCATGTCTGTACGGAGTTTGTACGTTCTCCCCGTGACCGCGTGGGTTTTTTCCGAGTACTCCGGTTTCCTCCCACACTTCAAAGACATCCAGGTTTATAGGTTAATTGACTTGGTAAAATAGTAAATTGTCCCTAGTGTGTGTAGGATAGTGTTAATGTGCGGGGATCACTGGTCGGCGCGGACTTGTGGGCCCAAGGGCCTGTTTCCACACTGTATCTCTAAACTAAACTAAACTAAACTAAACCTGCAGCAAAATTAAGGCAGTCAATTTGGAAAGTGGAAACTTATTGTGAGCAATGGTTTTCATTCAAAGCAGACACTGAACAAGATAACACAATAAAGTTTGCAAAACAAAATTAGGGTGCCTCTGATCTCTTGCCAATGCCCCGTCCTTCAAACTTTTAAAGATGCGTATTAAAGGGTGAATGACCAAACTGTATCAGTTGGAATGAAATAGAACATAAATGATTTTAAATTCATTTTGGAAAGACAAAAGGTACAGTGAGCCAAGAGTACAGTGAGCTAAAGGTACAGTGAGCTAAGGGTACAGTGCTTTAGTAAAGGTACAGCGAATTAAAGGTACAGTGCTTTTTGTTTATTTAATTAAGGTGCAGTTTAAAGGTCAAGAGGGAGCAGCTGTTGTGAGTCAGATGCCTGCTGATTTCTCCCAGCAGTTTCTATTGTATTATACTTGTATCGGATCCAGGGTAAGGCGGGAGAATGACAGTCAGAGCAGTGTACTGTTCTGGATGTCAGATGTGGGAGGTCATGGTGTCGGATGGCCCTCCAGACATCCACATCTGCACCAGGTGCAGCGAGATGGGGCTACTAAGGGACCGTATTAGGATCCTGGAACAGCAGCTCGATGACCTCTGTCTGGTCAGGGATAGTGAGGAGGTCATAGAGGGGAGTTATAGGGAGGTGGTCACTCCAAAACCACGGGAGGGAGACATGTGGGTCACGCTGAGGAAGGGTAAGGGGCAGAGGCAGGGACGAGTGAGTACTCCAATGTCGGTACACCTTGCAAATAAGTACTCCTGTTTGAGTACGGATGGGGATGACAGCCTGCCCGGGGGTAGCGAGAGCGGACGGGCCTCCAGCACAGAGACAGGCCCTGTTACTCCTGAAGGTAGGGACAAAAAGAAGAGGGCAATAGTAATTGGGGACTCTATTGTTAGGGGGTCGGATAGGCGATTCTGTGGACGCAGTCGGGAGACCAGGATGGTGGTCTGCCTCCCTGGTGCCAAGGTCTCGGACGTGTCTCAACGCGTCCAAGATATCCTGAAATCAGAGGGAGAGGAGCCCGAGGTTGTGGTACATATAGGTACCAATGACATAGGTAAAAAAAGGGAAGAGGTCCTGAAGGGAGGATTTAGGGAGTTGGGAGGAGAGTTAAGGAAAAGGACCAAAAAGGTAACAATCTCAGGGTTACTGCCTGTGCCACGCGACAGTGAGAGTAGGAATGGAGCGAGGTGGAGGATAAATGCGTGGCTGAAAGACTGGTGCAGGGGGCAGGGATTCAAGTTTCTGGATCATTGGGACTTCTTTTGGGGAAGGTGGGACCTGTACAGAAAGGATGGGTTGCACTTGAACCCGAGGGGGACCAATATCCTGGCGGGGAAATTTGCAAAGGCTACTGGGGAGACTTTAAACTAGAATGGTTGGGGCGAGGGACTCAAATAGAGAAAGCTAGTAGACAGAATGGGAGGCAGGAAGCAGAAAAGGGAAGCACTCGGGCACAAGAGGAGAAAGAAAAAAAAAAGAAATAAACAGAGAATAAGAGGCGGAGGGTTTCTTAAATGTGCATATTTTAATGCTAGGAGCATTGTAAGAAAGGTGGATGAGCTTAGAGTCTGGATAGACACCTGGAAGTATGATGTTGTGGCGATCAGTGAAACATGGTTGCAGGAGGGCTGTGATTGGAAACTAAATATTCCCGGATTTCGTTGCTTCAGGTGTGATAGAATTGGAGGGGCAAGAGGTGGAGGTGTTGCATTACTAGTCAGGGAAGTTATTACAGCAGTGCTTTGGCAGGATAGATTGGAGGGCTCATCTAGGGAGGCTATCTGGGTGGAACTGAGAAGTGGGAAAGGGGTAGCAACACTTATAGGGGTGTATTATAGACCGCCAAATGGGGATCGAGAATTGGAAGAGCAAATATGTAAGGAGATAGCAGATATTTTATTTAATTTTTATTTTATTTATTTATTCCGAACAAGTAAAGACATTAAAGACATTAATAGTAACAAAATCGAAATTATCAAACAATTGGACATTACAATCAATATTTACAAGCAATGAAAATAACAAAAAGCAAATTTCCAATGTCCAACTCTGTGTCTGTACAAGCTCAAAAAGGAGTGAGAAGAAGAATAACTTATTAAATCTTACCCCTTTTCCCCAACACTTCTACCATATTTAAAAATCAATTAATTAATAATAATAATACTACACCAGGCAATTTCCCATAATACCTACAGACATATATATACATATAACTATTATACATATACAAACTTCATATATGAAGTAACCAAACATAACTAAACAATTGTAAAGCAATAGATAAACATTAACCCCCGCTTGTCAACCATCCCCTCCATCCCCGGTACCCCTTGAAAATTATTTTTTTATATATCACATTTTAAAATGATTCATGTTTGTACATTTCTTTAATTCCTCGTTCAATTTGTTCCACACTCCACACATATTAGTAGTAAGCACAAAGTAGTGATTGTGGGAGATTTCAACTTTCCACACATAGACTGGGAAACACATTCGGTAAATGGGCTGGATGGTTTGGAGTTTGTAAAATGTGTGCAGGATAGTTTTTTACAGCAATACATAGAGGTACCTACTAGAGGAGGGGCAGTGTTGGACCTCCTGTTAGGAAATGAGATGGGACAGGTGGCGGAGGTATGCATTGGGGAGCACTTCGGGTCCAGTGATCACAATACCATTAGTTTCAATATAATTATGGATAGGGTCAGAACTGGACCTAGGGTTGAGATTTTAGATTGGAGAAAGGCTAACTTTGATGAGATGCGAAATGATTTAAAAGTAGTGAACTGGGACATTTTGTTTTATGGGAAGGATGTAGAAGAGAAATGGAGGGCATTTAAAGGGGAAATTTTAAGAGTATAGAATCTTTATGTTCCTGTTCGGTTGAAAGGAAATAGTAAAACGTGGAAAGAGCCTCGTTTTCAAGGGAAACAATTGGACATCTTGTTCGGAAAAAGAGGGAGATCTACAATAATTATAGGCAGCATGAAGTAAATGAGGTGCTTGAGGAGTATAAGGAATGTAAAAAGAATCTTAAGAAAAAAATTAGAAAAACTAAAAGAAGACATGAGGTTGCTTTGGCAAGTAAGGTGAAAGTAAATCCAAAGGTGTTCTACAGCTATATTAATAGCAAAAGGATAACGAGGGATAAAATTGGTCCATTGGAGAGACAGAGTGGACAGCTATCTGCAGAGCCAAAAGAGATGGGGGAGATATTGAACAATTTATTTTCGTCGATATTCACCAAGGAGAAGGATATTAAATTATGTGAGGTAATGGAAACTAGTAGAGTAGCTAGGGATACTATGAGTTTCAAAGTAAAAGAAGTACTGACACTTTTGAAAAATATAAAAGTGGATAAGTCTCCAGTTCCTGACAGGATATTCCCCAGGACATTGAGGGAAGTTAGTGTAGAAATAGCCGGGTCTATGACAGAAATATTTCAAATGTCATTAGAAACGGGAATAGCCCCCGAGGATTGGCGTACTGCGCATGTTGTTCCATTGTTTAAAAAGGGTTCTAAGAGTAAACCTAGCAATTATAGGCCTGTTAGTTTGAATTCAGTGGTGGGCAAATTAATGGGAAAGATACTTAGAGATAATATATATAAGCATCTGGATAAACAGGGTCTGATTAGGAACAGTCAGCATGGATTTGTGCCTGGAAGGTCATGTTTGACTAATCTTCTTGAATTTTTTGAAGAGGTTACTGGGGAATTTGACGAGGGTAAAGCAGTGGATGTTGTATATATCGATTTTAGTAAGGCCTTTGATTAGGTTCCTCATGGAAGGTTGGTTAAGAAGGTTCAACTGTTGGGTATAAATGCAGGAGTAGCAAGATGGATTCAACAGTGGCTGAATGGGAGAAGCCAAAGGGTAATGGTGGATGGTTGTTTGTCGGGTTGGAGGCAGGTGACTAGTGGGGTGCCTCAGGGATCGGTGTTGGGTCCTTTGTTGTTTGTCATGTACATCAATGATCTGGATGAAGGTGTGGTAAATTGGATTAGTAAGTATGCAGATGATACCAAGATAGGGGGTGTTGTGGATAATGAAGAGGATTTCCAAAGTCTACAGAGTGATTTAGGCCATTTGGAAGAATGGGCTGAAAGATGGCAGATGGAGTTTAATGCTGATAAATGTGAGGTGCTACACCTTGGCAGGACAAATCAAAATAGGACGTACATGGTAAATGGTAGGGAATTGAAGAATACAGTTGAACAGAGGGATCTGGGAATAACCGTGCATAGTTCCTTGAAGGTGGAATCTCATATAGATAGGGTGGTAAAGAAAGCTTTTGGTATGCTAGCCTTTATAAATCAGAGCATTGAGTATAGAAGCTGGGATGTAATGTTAAAATTGTACAAGGCATTAGTGAGACCAAATCTGGAGTATGGTGTACAATTTTGGTTGCCCAATTATAGGAAGGATGTCAACAAAATAGAGAGAGTACAGAGGGGATTTACTAGAATGTTGCCTGGGTTTCAACAACTAAGTTACAGAGAAAGGTTGAATAAGTTAGGTCTTTATTCTCTGGAGCGCAGAAGGTTAAGGGGGGGCTTGATAGAGGTCTTTAAAATGATGAGAGGGATAGACAGAGTTGATGTGGATTAGCTTTTCCCTTTGAGAATAGGGAAGATTCAAACAAGAGGACATGACTTCAGAATTAAGGGACAGAAGTTTAGGGGTAACATGAGGGGGAACTTCTTTACTCAGAGGGTGGTAGCGGTGTGGAATGAGCTTCCAGTGGAAGTGGTGGAGGCAGGTTCGTTGGTATCATTTAAAAATAAATTGGATAGGCATATGGATGAGAAGGGAATGGAGGGTTATGGTACGAGTGCAGGCAGGTGGGACTAAGGGAAAAAAGTTGTTCGGCACGGACTTGTAGGGCCAAAATGGCCTGTTTCCATGCTGTGATTGTTATATGGTTAAAATACATGCTGGTTATATTGTTAGGTTTCTGTGATAGGGCAGAAAGCTGGTGCTCCATGCTCCATAATACCGACCTGTGGTCTTTGTGACATTGCAGTCGTCAGATCCAGAGTGAAGGTGCGTTACTTGCTGCATAAAGTGGAGCGGTGATAAACAAAGATCAAAATGCTTATCTTATTTTCTGTTGTTGTACTACTACTCAATAGATGGAGAGGTTGGCAGAACATCTTCAGTTCAGCGAGGATGATTGGAAATGAGAGCATCATGTGGCATGCACATCACCATGATTCCCCATTCAAAGGGACCTTGATTTCCAAAAGAACCATGCCAATAAAAATACCGATGATATTGCAACCGGTAGAGAAGCAAAATAATATTAACTGATAATGACACAAAGTGCTGGAGAAAGTCAGTGGGTCAGCCAGCATCTCTGCAGAACATGGATAGGTGACGTTTCTGGTCGGGATCCTGTTTCAGATTGATTGGGTGGGGACAAAGCTGGAAGAGAGAGCAAGGGGCAAGACTAAGCCTGGCAAGTGATAGGTGGATAGAGAAGAGAAGGAGTTTTCATGGGCAGATGGTTGGACACAGGCTAGAGATGACAAGAGAAAAGTGTGAGTAAAGCATAGAAGAAGTGCCAATTGTGAAGCCGGATGAAGGAATTAATGAGGTGATATTTCATGATTACTACACATATCTGGACTACATCTCCTCCCACACTGCCTCTAGCAAAGATGCTATCCCCTACTCTCCCAGGCTTGCTGGATCTCCCGGTTGTTAACCATTCCGACCCGTTTCCATTCCCAGACTGACCTTTCTGTGTCAGAGACTCCATTGTCAGTGAGGCCACGAACAAACTGGAGAAATGGAACTTTATATTCCACTTGGGTAGCTGACAATTTTAGGTAACCTTTCTACACACAACCCCGTTCTTCTGCCACTGCCTTTTTTCCTCTCTTTTCCCTTCTCTGTGCCCCATGCGATTTCACACCCATTCCTCCCCTTCCCCCTCTCCCCATCCCCCTCTCTCCCCGTCCCCTTCCCCTTCCCCCTTCCCCTCCCCGTCTCCCTTCCCCCTTCCCCTTCCCCTTCCCCCTCCCCCCTTCCCCCCTCCCCCTCCCCTCCCCCCTTCCCCTTCCCCTTCCCCCTCTCCCCGTCCCCCCCTCTCCCCTTCCCCTTCCCCCTTCCCCCTTCCCCCCTCCCTCCCTCCCTCGTCCCCCTCCCCCCTCGTCCCCTTCCCCTCGTCCCCTTCCCCTTCCCCCTCCCCGTCTCCCTCCCCCCTCCCCTTCCCCTTCCCCCTCCCCTGTCCCCTTCCCCCCTCTCCCTCTCCTTCCCCCTCTCCCCCGTCCCCTTCCACCTATTATCCATCACTTTTTGTATTTTCATCTCTGGCCTCTCTTTACCCATCTAACTATCAAAACCTCCCCTCACTTGCATCCACGTGCCATGAGAAGGCCATGATGAAGCAAGCAAACAATTTTGAAGACAGCTGCGGCCCTGAGGAACTGCTGTAACAAAGTCCCAGAGCTGAGATGTTGGACCTCCAACAAACTCAACTGTATTTCTCTGATTGAGGTTTGACTTTAACGCTGCTGCAATTTCCCTTTGATTTTCCTTGGGGTGGTGCAGCTTATAGTTGTTGCTTTATAGCGCCAGAGACCCAGGTTCAATTCCAACTGTGGGTGCTGTCTGTATGGAGTTCGTACCTTCTCCCTGTGAGTGAGGGGCTTTTCTCCGGGTATTCTGGTTTCTTCCTGCACTCTAAAGAAGTATAGATTTGTTTGTATGTTAATTGGCTTTGGTAAAATCGTACCCAGTGGTAAGGTTAGTGCTAGGGGACGGCGTGACCGTGTTTCCAAGCTGTATCTCTAAACTAAACTAAGCACTTTGACTTCAGTTTGATCAGAATTCAACTGACAGGGTCGGAGCTAATGCTACCAGAATATTGTAGGGGATAATCACTGTAGCTTGCTCCACAGAAAACATGATGCATGTCTGCTACTCTCAGTGCTTCTTCCAAATGTTTAGCAGAGAGGAAGAAGTACTGGTTCATCAGCTGAGGGGTGGGGAGGGGGGGCAAGAAGAAAAATAAGTGCAAATCAGGAGGCTTCCTTGCCCACTTACCCTGTGAACTTTGGCTCCAGGTTCAATGGAGGTCAGTCTGAAGAAGTAAGCAATGAACATTGAATTCTCTAATTTTAGATAGCACTTGCTTTCTCCCTCCTTTCCCTCCTCCTTCCCAGCTCAGCCTACTGTCTCTGCATCTTCCTTTCTTTTTCCCGCAACCCCCACCCCCCCGACATCATTCTGAAGAAGGGTCTCGACCCGAAACGTCGCCTATTCCTTTTCTCAGCTGCCTCACCCACTGAGTTTCTCCAGCATTTTATGTCTACCTATCCTGACCCAAAACGTCACCTGCCTATTTCCTCCACAGACGCTGCCTGACCCATTGAGTTCCTCTAGCAATTTGTGTTTTGCAGAGATTTCCAGGACCACTGTTCCCCACCTGCGTGTTATTCTGCTGGTGGGTCCGTACTTCTGGTGGGACTGGATGCACCCAGGGATTGTTCTGAAGGAGAGTGGGATATTAGCTAAAAATTATGTTGCTGTAATTACAATTACATCCAGCTGTTTAAATCCATCAAGTGGGCAGATGAGCTTTCCATTTAACACAACATGCGTAGTTTTTTATCCGGGATACCCGGTTTCCTCCCACGTTCCAAAGAAGTACAGGTTTGTAGGTTAATTGGCTTGTTTATAACTGTAAGTATCCCCAGTATGCAGGATAGCGTTAGTGTGCAGACTCAGTGGGCCGAAGAGCCTGATTCCGTGCTGTATCTTCATAATAATGAAACTCTGTCTCATCCTCTCTGTTTTTGCAGCGTGCCAGCTGAGTCGCTTGCCTGACCGTAGCAGCTGGAACAGTCCGTTGCTGGGGTGATAGGGGTCCTTCATTATCTTGCTGGCTCTGGATCTGCACCTCCTGATGTATAGGTCCTGCAGGGGGGAGAGTGTAGTTCCCATGGTGCGTTCGGCTAAACTTACTACTCTCTGCAGAGCCTTCCTGTCCTGGGCAGAGCTGTTCCCAATCCAGATTGTGATGTTACTGGACATGATGGTTTCTACAGCCCCAGAGTAGCTCTCAAGGATCCTCAGAGAGACTCTGAATTTCCTCAGCTGCCTGAGGTGGTAAAGGCGCTGCCTTGCCTTCCTCACCAATGCGGCAGTGTGTGTTGTTCATGACAGATCCTCTGTGATGTGGACTCCCATGTATTTGAAGCTGCTCACCCAATCCACAGTTGTCCCATTTTTCTCCAGTGGCATGTATGTCCTCGGTTGTTGAGCCCTTCGAAAGTGCGATGAATGAGGTACAAACATTAGTTTAGTTTAGTTTAGTTTAGTTTAGAGATACAGCACGGAAACTGAGTCCGTGCCGACCAACGATTCCTGCACAGTAACACTATCCTACACACTAAGGACAAGTTTACATTTATATCAAACCAATTAACCTACAAACCTGTATGTGTTTGAAGTGTGGGAGGAAACCGAAGATCTCAGAGAAAACCCACACAGATCATGGGGAGAACGTACAAACTCCTTACAGACAGCACCCATAGTCGGGATCGAACCCGGGTCTCTGGCACTGTAAGGCAGTAGCTCTACCGGTGTGCCGCCATGCCCCTCTATATTTAATATTTCCTATTTAAACTGCATCAAATTCTGATGTATTTTCTGAGTCAGAACCAATACATATCTTTGACCAGGGCAATCGTTGCATAACATTAATGTCTCAGATATTCTCAGTCCCATGTTAAGCTCTTTCAATTTCAATTTGGTCTCCAAATGTTGGTAAAAAGACTCAGAAAAATTAATTGGTGTGGGAGTGAGTTTTGTATTATATGAATCTCATACCTTTATGGTTAATTCTTAACCCCACACCCTTCCGAATAGCGTTACCAGCAGATAATATAATGCCAGTGAACTTCTTGATGAGAATTATAATTCTTAATTGTGCCTTCAGGGCTATAGCTTTGAATTAATATTAAGTGCAAAGTCCTTCAGTACAACATTGAGTTACGTATTTTGAGATCTAGAATATCACAGGACATGAGGTTTGTATCCATAAGAATTTTGCTTATAGAATTGAACATTGACTTTTGGGCTACCGCAAGGATTGATGCTGAGACCGCAGCTATTTACAATATACATCAATCATTTAGATGAAGGGATTCAAAGTAACATTAGCAGATTTGCATGTGACACAAAGCTGGGTGGCAGTGTGAACTGTGAGTAGGATGCTATGAGAATGCACGGTGACTTGGACAGGTTGGGTGAGTGGGTGGATGCATGGCAGATGCAGTTTAATGTGGATAAATGTGAGGTTATCCACGTAGCAAAAACAGGAAGGCAGATTATTATCTAAATGGAGTCAAGTTGGGAAAAGGGGAAGTACAATGGGATCTGGGGGTCTTTGTTCATCAGTCAATGAAAGTAAGCATGCAGGTACAGCAGGCAGTGAAGAAAGTGAATGGCATGTTGGCCTTTATAACAAGAGGAGCATAGGAGCAAAGAGGTCCTTCTGCAGTTGTACAGAGCCCTAGTGAGACCACACCTGGAGTTATGTGTGCAGTTTTGGTCCCCTAATTTGAGGAAGGACATTCTTGCTATTGAGGGTGTGCAGCGTAGGTTTACAAGGTTAATTCCCGGGATGGCGGGACTGTCATATTCTGAGAGAATGGAACAGCTGGGCTTGTACACTCTGGAGTTTAGAAGGATGAGAATGACAGTGCTGGCTCGAAGGGCCTAAATGGCCTAATGCACCTATTGTCTATAATATATATATATACAAGATTAACTACTTACCTACATTTTTTAAATCAAGTAATATGAATATATATATATATATGTTAATCTTGTTTTCCTCATGGAAAATATTAAACACAGATGGTGAGGTTTCCATGTCTTCTATGAACCTATTTAATGTCCTTCAGTAACATTTTCCGTCTCAATAACATGTAAGCTATGTCCGTTTGTATGTTTAGGTAACAATCATTCTGCTTAAAGATATACTGAATACATTGATTCTGAATTACTTGAAAATACATCTGAATTTGGTTTGAATCTAAATCAGAATGTAAATATACTGGCTCCATTGTGGCACTTAGGAATCAGAAATATCTGGGTTCAATTTCCACTCCAGGAACATTGACCACATAATCTTGGTTGAAACTCCAGTGGTTTGTTGAAAAGATTCTACAGGATAGGAGATGCCTGGTTAGAAGTACTTGTATGCACTTCTTCTTTTCGTGTCCATCTTGATACAAATGTTGACCTGGCTGTCATCGTCTGTCTGAAAAGGACACAAGCTTCCGGTGACAGTCAGTGGAAGCCATCACTTGTCGTAATAGATGGTAGTGGTAGCAGAATTAGCTCAGGATACTTCCAGTTTCCAGCCCCGCGATGTGGACACTTCTGCTATGGGGCCCTTGTAGGCACTAAACTCACTTAATTGTAGTGTACACCATCAACCTTGCTTCTGAAATTCTGTTCTATTGACTTCAATCGCCTTCCACCCACGCCATTAGCATTCAGAATGTCAGGCTGGCAATGGTTTCTGTGTAGTTGCACATTTCTGGGATAGGCAGTTGGGGTGGGTGGTATAGGCTTGGTGCAGTGGTGGGAGAGCTTCAAGCTCAGATCAGGAATATAAAAGCAACTCAGGGACATGACTGACACGTATGTCTCAATCAACAGCAATATACAAGGTTTTAGTTGATTCAACAAATCAACAAATTAGTTGATTGTTTATTGCACGGGTTATGTCACCTATCTAAGACGGCATCTGTATCTATATTTTAAGATTAGTTAAATATACCATGGTAGTGCACTGAAATTCTCAGAAAGATTGAAGGAAATGTTCCTGTACCCTGACATTAATGCTCCGCCAGTTGGTTTCATGCCCCCGGGCCACACTGTGCTACCTTATGTGGTCTTCCTCTGAGAACCCAACCTCTGTAAGAGAAGGATGGGAACTGGTACATGACATAGAGCCAATTGCACTCATAGAACTGCTTTGACAGTCAGTGAAGGACTGAACCTTGATTCAACCTAGCCGCCAAGGTCCACCGTTTTAATGGAGCTGCGAATGTCTATGATGGTCAACAACATGTAGGAGCCGCTAAGAAATGTAAACAATGGCGTTAAACACTAATTTTGAGGTTGAAATTAAAAACCAAAATCACGCACAAAAAAACATTGAAACAAACTTAAAGAAATAATGAAAAAGGCCTTCCCATTTCTTCCCAGCAGCTGATCTCTTGTGCTGCTCATGACAGGTCTAACATGGAACATGGCCAGTTGGAAGGCTCCGTGGCAGGAGAAACATGAAGCTGTGGAAGTTTACACTGCCCCATTAAACCTCATGAGAAGTGGGTTGACGCATCCACAGGCGTAGATTTGTTTCATTACAACTACTGAATGAAAGCAATCATTTACTTAACATTGTTGTTATTGAAGTAGTCAAAAACACTTTTTGTTTATCTCTGAGATTTTTCAAAACTGAGTGATCCTTCTGATTTGCTTACATTTTGTGCACTGGAGATACTTAGCCATCTGATGATGTTAGAGTCAACATCATAGCTCAAATAATTCGGCACACTTGGGACTTTGGCTGAACGGGAGTAGCAGATTTACTGGACTATTGAATGTTACTCCTATGAGGACCCCCCATTTTACTTTACTTTTTTTCTTTAATGCAGCGGCATTGTAAATTTTCCAGTGATCCCAGTAAGCTTAAAGCCTGTGGGAAATGCACTAGCACCCTGGGCCCTAATCCATGCCACAATTGCTCCTCACATTCTGTATATTTCAGACTACAACCCTGGCTCCATCTGTGCTCTGGGCTCTGGCCCTGGTACACTCTGTTGGCTCTGGCCACATACCTGCTTGCATCCTATACCTCCTAACTCACCTTTTAGACTGATGGGTGCAAGTCAGATGCTGAACCATTGGGCTTTGCAGACAATCGGATCCCGGATTATAGGAATTTTACCATAGTCCTTGGGCGCTTTCCATCAATGGAGATTCAGTTTGGAGAGGGGTTGGACTTGGCCAGTCTATATCACATGTTAAACACCAAATGCTGGAGTAATTTAGCGGGACAGGCAGCATCTCTGGAGAGAAGGAATGGGGGACGTTTCAGGATGAGACCAGACTGGTTAGGGATAAGGGGAACAAAAGAAGGAAAGGCCATTCTAAGCTGTTTATAGTGTGAAAATGAGAAGCTAGTGCAACTTGGGTGGGGGAGGGATAGAGAGAGAGGGAATGCTGGGCTACCTGAAGTGAGAGAAATCAATATTCATACCACTGGGCTGTAAGTCGCCCAAGCGAAATATGAAATGCTGTTCCTCCAATTTCCGTTTAGCCTCAATCTGACAATCTGACAATGATGGAGAATGAGGACAGAAAGGTCTGGGTAGGAATGGGAAGGAGAATTATAGTGTCCAGAAACTGGGTGATCAGGTTGATTCAGGCGGGCTGTGCGAAGATGCTCTGTGAAATGATCGCCCAGTCTGCGTTTGGTCTCGTTGATGTATAATTCAATTCAATTCAATTCAATTCAACTTTATTGTCATTACACAGATACAAGTATGGGTACAACGAAATGCAGTTTAGCATCAGTCCGTAGTAATAGTGCAATATAGAAATAAAAATACAGAATAAGCAAGCAATGTGGACGGAGAGACTGGATAAAATCTATTGGCGGGACTCCGAGTTCAGCAATGGGATAGTGTTATTATAGAAGCTGTTCCTCATCCTACTGGTACGAGACCTGAGGCTCCTATACCGCCTCCCTGATGGGAGGAGGGCAAACAATCCATGGTTGGGGTGTGAGGGGTCTTTGATGATCTTCCCGGCCCGTCTCAGACACCGTTTTCGGTGGAGGGCATCCATGGCAGGGTGCGGGGCACCGATGATGTACTGAACGGTTTTCATCACCCGTTGTAGTGCCTTCCTATCCGCTACAGTGCAACTGCTGTACCATACTGTGAAGCAGGTGGTCAGGATGCTTTTGATGGTACAGTGGTAAAAGTTGGTCAGGATCTGGGGAGACAGGTGAGCTTTCTTGAGCCTCCTCAGGAAGTAAAGGCGCTGCTGCGAGTCCACATCTTGAACAACGGAGCCCCATCAACAACAGTGTAGCCCCGGCATTCCCTCTCTCTATCCCTCCCCCACCCAAGTCTCACTAGCTTCTTATTTTCACCCTACATACATCTGACAATGGCCTGTTTCCTTTATCATTGTTACTTTTTTGCATATCTTTCATTCATTGTTCTTTATCTCTCCACATCATCATCTATATCTCTCGTTTCTCTTATCCCTAACCAGTCTGAAGGAGGGTCTTGACCCAAAACTTCACGCATTCTTTCCAGAGATGCTGCCTGTCCCGCTGAGTTACTCCAGCTTTTTGTGTCTCTCTTCGGTTTAAACCAGCTTGTGCAGTTTCTTCTTACACACTATATCACATGTTGTTAAGTGTGAGAGCATGGGTGGAATGGTTGAGACATTTCGGCTTTCTGGTACATCAAACAAGCTATGTGTTACTGCAAAGAAAAATACATATTACTCCCAAAACCCAAAGAAAAGCTCACATCATCTGTCAATAATTAAAGCAGTGAGAAAAAAAAGCACATGCACACACACACACACACACACACACATCTGGCAAAATCAAGAAGGCCGAAACTCAAAGTTAAGTGTGCTCTCAGAACTGAGGCAGCCACCTCAGCATTCTTCATTTCCTACTCCTATTCTCATGGCTTCCCAGCCCATGGATGTGCCAAGTAACGCTGAGCACATCTAGCATGCTCAGCAGATTTCCCATATTGTCCGGCATCTCAACAATCAAATCCATTCTCTGCCATGGTGGATTTTACAGCTGCTGTGGCTGCTGAGGGAACTCATTGAACGCCAAGAGGACAAATGGTTCAAATATTGAACAGACACACACTCAGACAAAAATATGGCTTTTGTTTGCTTTTGAGTTCTGTTCTGTCTAAGTTATTTTAAATGTTTTTAATTCACAATGGGGATGAAATGAAAACCATAAAATTTTCAGTTGTGAGCCATCTTTTCATGTAATAATGCTTTGGAATTGCTCGAACAGTTGCTATCTAAATATATCTTACGTAGACCATCAGAGCTTGTAGTTCACAGAAACCATTTTCCAACTAAATCCCGACCGCAGGTTAATATAACAAGATGTGAATAATTAGCTTCTGTGCAGAATCCATTAAACAATCCACAGCAAAGTGATAAGTCAAGATATCTGAAAAGCCATTCTCTCTGTGTTCACAAGCTGACCATTGAGCTGTTACTTCAGATGCTGCATGTCTAAAATAAAATTAATACAGCGGAACAGTTCAGGCAGCATCTCTTCAAATAAAAAGAGTTTCAAATTAGAGACTCTTTCTTAAAATTTCATCCCATGAAGGGTTTTGAACCTAAAATCATAACACTTTCACTTTCCACAGATGTTGGCTGACTTGTTTTGCATTTCCAGCGTTTTCTGTGAAGTCAATGTCCTTCACCAGCACGAGTTCCAAATATGCATTCCCTGTGCCCACAGCTCTGTGCTGGCCAAGCTGTGCTCTTGAATGATCAAACATCTTCCACTGCTAGCAGTTTAGTTTAGATTAGTTTAGAGACACAGCGCGAAAACAGGCCCTTCGGTCATGGAGGTCTTGAATTTCTACACAGCTGTGGCCACGTTCACTGTGGCCAATGCTGGACTAAGTCCAGGATTGGAATGTGAACATCCTCAATTTCCCAACATATTATGAAATCAGGCTGCAGGGTTGACCTGGTGCAGTCTTAACCAAGGCAGCCATTTCAATAGAGAGAAGCACATTCAGTGGAGATTGGCAAATTTCAGACAATTTACATTTAATAAATTAATTAAGATTACTTAAATGTTTTAGACTGATGTAATGTTTAATTATTATATTATGATATTAGAATTTGTACTATTTAAATGCAAATTGCCCTTTTTAATAAGACTTTTTAATATTTGATATTTTTTGCATGATTGTGATCTTCATTAGTGTTTATGTTGCTGAGGCCAGACGGCCATCTTGATTTAGTTTAGAGATAAGCGCGGAAACATGCCCTTTGGCCCATCAAGTCTGGACTGACCAGCGATCCCCGCACACAAACATTATCCTACTCACACTAGGGACAATTTAAATTCATACCAAGCCAAATAACCTACAGACCTGTACACCTTTGGAGTGTGGAAGGAAACCCAAGATCTCGGAGCACAACCCACAAGGTCACAGGGAAAACGTACAACCTCCGTACAGACAGCACCCGTAGTCGGAATCGAACCCGCTGAAAGGCAGCAACTCCACCGTTGCCCCACTGTGCCACCCCTGTGCGTGTTGGCGTTGGTTTAATGTCGTCACATGTTCCCAGATACAGTAAAAATCCTTGCTTGCTTGTTATCCAGGCCAATTCACATCACATACGAGTGTACACAAGTAAAATAGATAGTACAAAGGGAAAAATATCAGAATGCAGAATTTATTGTTATAGTTACCGAGAATGTTCACATTTAAAAAAGGTGCAAGGGCCACAATGATGTACCTTGTGAGATCAGGACTACACCAGCTTATTCAGTCATCTCCGATCATTCGGTAGTTTTAGTTTTAGAATTCAACATGGAAACCGGCTCTTTTGTCCACCGAGTTCATACCATAATTTACATTCCAGTAAGCCTTCCTTATGACGGACCATGGTTGGCGAGGCGGGGGGGGGGGGGGGGGGGGGGGGGGGGGGGGGGGGGGTGGAGGGTGGAAATGGTGTCTGCTATTGATGATTTTACTTCGGAGTCACGTGAGTGACTACGTGAAGAACCCTGCTCAGTGCGCAGGTGCGGCATTATCGTCCAGCTGTGCACACGTGGCCCAGCGGGAGTCGGGCGCTCCCGCAATCCAGCCTGAAATAAGGAACGTTAGGTAAGTACCTACCTTAATCAGGCCTTGTGTTTTTTGCTCCAGGGGGAGCAAAGCAGCAAAGGAAGCGGCCCCCGTTCGACTCTAGCGAAGGAGCCGACAGTGGAGGGGGATGGGCGCAAACGGGACCGCACACGCTGCGGACCACTGACAGGGAGCTGCGCTGATGCCGGTCCGCTGAACAGCTGTTCGGTTAACAGCAGCGGACCGGAGGGAAATTTAAAAACCCGACCGGCACCCCTGCAGACTCCTGACAAGGAGAATCGCCGCCCGGGAACCGCTAGAATGCCGCCCAAAAACGGCAGGCAGCCTCTAACTACAGGTAAGACAATCTTACCAAAAATACAGGTTCTACAGGAATCAACTTTCCTCCAACACTGGAACAGGCTGGAGACAGCAAAAACAAGTATGTCTGTCTCCCCAAGCCAGAGGAGGTCATGGAGCTACAAAACCTCCAGGAAAACGGGGGGTCACTGGCTGAATGCCAAGGGAGCTGACACTCCTACCCCAGTGCTATTGCACTAGCCATCTCCCTTGTCGAGGGATTGATGCGACAACGGAGTTTGAGCTATGCCTCCTCCAATTTATAGCACCCCCTTTTGCTCCCTCTTTTGAGGCTAGCTAAGGAGGCCAGGGCTGGGCTGGCTTAACCGCTGGGCAGGCGGACGAGAACAGGAGTATGCCAGGGGAGCAGGATCAGGAAGAGCTGCTGGGTGTCGTGGGCCACTTCACGGCTCCTCCACGCGACCATCTTTCCAACAAAGCCCTGCAGGAGAAGGCCTTTCTAGAGGTAAATCTGCAGGCAGCTGGGTCAGCAGACTCGCAGTCAAGAGCTAAAAGCAGCGAATTCTGAAGCTCCTAACACCGAAAATCACCGCCTTTGCTCGTTCCACGGATCATACTCACCTGGCAGGTGAGACGCCATGATCACCAAGGTGGTTCTCCCAGGACGAGGCTATCCCATTGCACTTCGAGTGTGCTGACGCCTAAGATGTTCCCAAATGCGGGATACTCGACTGCCATTTGTGGCATATAAGACCTGCCCTCAACCCCAAATATGCGGGGCTATGCAAACCGCTGCAGCGGGAAGAGAGGCAGCTAAACCTGTGCGCCTCATGAGGGCAGACCCGGGAACGAGCAGGACATCTCATCCAACACCCAGCTGGCAGCACCCCTCGACATCCACCAGTCAACACCCACATCCAAGGACTGGTGAAAGCAAGGGACCGCTGCTTATTACCCCCAAATGTCTTTTTAGACAGGGGCCCAGAGCGGAACCATTGGAAGATGCGCCGCCCCACCGACAGCACCAGCGTACCAACAAAGCTGAGCCTTCATGAGAAAACAATGAACATGGAGGTAGGTAGTCTGGTTCCTCCCAGTTTACACAAAATAAGGGTGCTCTACTAACTGCGAGGGGGGGGGGGGGGGGGGCATTTACACTTGTTGAAAGAAGCATGGGGTGCTCTCACAAATAACAAATATATACTCAACAGTATTAGTGGATAAAAACTTGAATTCAAATTGGGCATATTGCCGCCAGTTCAGCAATGCGCCCAAAGGGCATTTTTCCCTCTAAGAAAGAGAAGCGAGAAGGTCAAGCTGAACTAGAAAGGCTCATTACAAAAGGGATCATGGGAGCAAACATGAACCATTGGAATTTGTATCGAATATATTCACCTAAACTACAAAAGATGGTGAATGTAGCATCATCATTGACCTAATATCACTAAATAAATCTGTTGAGTATATACACTTTAAGATGGAGACGTTTTGTCACTGCCAGACATCTGATCTCCAAAGGATACCTTATGGCAAGCATTGATATGGAAGATGCATACTATCTTATACCCATACACAAGGATCATTGTAGATACCTAAACATTTATCTGGATGGGGCAACTATGGGAGTATAGAGCATTCCCAATGGTCTAACCTCAGCCCTAAACTAATTACAAAAATACTAAAAATAGCCATGAAAATATTAAGAAAACAAGCATAATCATGGCATATATTGGATGATATCCTCATATTAGGGAAAAACAAAGGAATTAGCTGTGGCAGCAGTTTCTAGCTACGAAACAGCTCCTTAAAACACTGAGGTTCATCCTACACCCAGATAAACCAAAATTGAAGCCGTTAACTACCATGGATTATCTGGGCTTTAATATCAATTCTATCCATATGACTGTTACTTTGCCAAGGTGCTCGGGTCACTATAATCAAATCATGAGTGTACCCACTGAAGCTATATCAGAATTACAGTGGTGGGCAGACAATGTTTGGCATAGTTTCAGCCCTATTATTATCACCAATCCTAACTTGGTTCTAAAAACCGATGCCAGTGCTTTAGGCTGGGGAGCAACTAACTCCATATCCAGCACAGGTAACAGATGGACCAATTCAAAATCATCGTTACTACACACACCGGGCATCAACTATTTGGGATTGGTGGTCGCCTATTGGGTTAAAAGCATATGCATTTCAAATGCAGCACGTGCATATACGGTTACGGATTGATAATACTATGGTGGTGGCTTATATTAACCATATGGGGAGCATAAAATCATTATCGTGCAACAAATTGGTCAAACAGATCTGGCAATGGTGTGTCAAAAGACATTTTTAACTATCGGCTGCCTATCTCCTAGGTAAGCTAGAACACAGTGAGAGACACCACGTCACGGGGGAAAATTTTTTATGATAACATTGAATGGATGTCAAACCCAAAATATCTGCTAAAGGTATTAAGCAATTTGAACGCCAGATATCAATTTGGTTGCACAAGACGGAATCACCAGTAACCTATGTATGTGACTTAGGAACCAGATCAGAGGCAGCAGCGGTAGATGCCTACACGCTGGATAGGGGGAATTTCTGCTTTTTGCTTCCCTCCCTTCTGCCTCATCAGTTGGGCACTTCGCAAAACAGATGGAATCTGCCTCCGGGATATTGAAGGTGCCCGACCGGCCTACATAGCCATGGTTCCCAGTTCATCACGACATGGTGGTCGAGTCACCTATGGATTTCCCTAGTGGACCATGGTTGCTGACTCACCCAGTATCAGGCATAAGCCACCCATGCCATAAAAACATCTAACTCCTGGGTTGTAGGTTTGAATAGACATTACCAGGGACTGGGATTATCCAAATGAACCATTATCACCATGTCGACATCCCTGCGAACAGTCACCAAGAGCAAACATGGGAAAATACTGCCATGACGCAGGGACAACATACGAAACTACTCAACCACTGACGTATTGGAGTTCCAGGGCCATTTACACCATGATGAAAAGGTGAGTTACAGTGCCGTAAGTACAGCACGAAGCGCCCTGTCTGCTTATCTAAAAACAGCAGGACAGCAGAGCATGGGATCCCATTCACTGAAGATAAAACTTATAAGGGCATTTATAATAACAAGCCCCAAAAAAACCCAGGTATACCCATGCATGGGATATCAGTGTGATATTGACAATCTCAGAGCATGGCACCAGCTAGATCCCTCAGTCTTGCACAATCTATGTTAAAAACGCTCATGCTTATGGCTCTCGTATCTGCTCACAGAGTCCAGTCACTCCATAAAACTAGACTGGATAACAATTTTGATCACCCCAGACCGCATTACGCTCATTATTCTAGGTCTGGTAACACCTAAGCGACCAGGAACGCCCTATTCACTGGTGGTATTCCGGGCCTACCCACCACAGTCCAGGTTGAGTGTGGTGACCCATCTACAACAATATATAGACACAACCTATAATCTTAGAGGGAGAGGAAAAGCCTATGGGTCAACCACAAGAAACCCCAAGATGGGGTAACGAGCCAAACCACTTCAAGGTGGCTCAAACAGGTACTGAAAGCTGCCGGAATAGATAATAATACATTTAAATCCCATTCCACTAGGGCAGCATTGATATCAGCGGCTGAACGAATGGACAAGGGAAACGACGTTCAGAACATTTTTATTGTAAACCGTTGATAAGCCTGAGTTAATTGCAGACAGAATATTACAAACTGCAAATATTTAATTTAAGCTCAGGGGAGCTATTTATGTTGTTATTGTTAACAAATACCTTTCTGTTTCTTGAGAAAGCAGATCCATTGGTTGATTACGATAACACTTCCTCCCTCAAGAACTTCGGCAGTGAGTGAAATAAAAACTGTTACACGGTTTGAAATCACAGACCTTTGAAATCTTCACGTAGTCACTCACGTGACTCCGAAGTAAAATAGTAAGATTAAACGAGTACTTACCAGTATGAAGTTTGATCTGTATTTTATGAGGAGTTACGATGAGGGATTACGTGCCCTCCGCTCCCACCCTCATTATATAGATCAAACTAATAAACTGATGTCTCACTGATCTTTACTATGTTTACTTCAAATATTGTGTCTATCTGTGATTCCACACCGCTGCTTCGAAGTATGCCGCACCTGCGCACTGAGCGGGCTTCTTCACGTAATCCCTCATCGTAACTCCTCATAAAATACAGATCAAACTTCATACTGGTAAGTACTCGTTTAATCTTACTATTGTCCGCTATAAACTAAATGTGATTACCCAGTATCATTGCACAAGTATTAGAAACAAAGAACTGCAAATGCTGGTTAATACACAAAAGGACACAAAGTGCTCAGCAGGTCAGACAGCATCCCTGGAGATGTTTTGGGTCGAGACTCTTCTTCAGACTCTCGGTCTGGAACTGGTCCTGGACTCCAGGTGAGTTGACAGCCCTGGTCTGCTGGCAACTGTGGGAGAGGCGAGGATCAGCGGAGTCACTGCTCACAGCCAGAGTGCTGGTGAGGGTCGTCAGTGGCGGTAGCGGTAGTGGCAGAAAGCTACCATTATTTATCATCTTTGTAAGGGTGTAGGAAGGAACTGCAGAAGCTGATTTAAACCGAAGATAGACACAAAAAGTTAGAGTAACTCAGTGCGACAGGCAGCATCTCTGGAGAGAAGGAATGGGTGATGTTTCTGGGTGAGACCCTTCTTCTCTGAAATGTAACCAGCAGCCTGTGTTCTTCAAGCAACAGAGGTGATAATGACTATGGGGACCCTCTGTCTGCTAAATCCATTATAAAGAGGTCTGTAATAACGAGGGTTTACTATTTTGCTATGTCATCCCACTTTATCATCACTCATCACACTAGGGGCAATTTTGAAGATCCAATTCACCAACAAAGTCGCACGTCTTTGGGGGGTGGGAGTGAGCCGGAGCAGCCGAGGAAACCCACGTGATCAGAGGGAGAACGTGCAAACTCCACGCAGACAGCACCCAAGGTTAGTGAGGCAGCAGCTCTCTCAACTGGTAACAGCAGGGAAGGAGCTGTTCTTGAACCTTAGTGGCATGTGGAATTATCTTATCATAAGTGGAGGGTGCAAAGGTATGAAGCATCTCTGGAGAGAAGGAATGGGGGTGACAGTTCGGGTCGAGACCCTTCTTCAGACTGATCAGAAGGAAAAGTGGGAATGACTGGTTTGAACCATGAAATTAAGTATCAGTGTCCTGTTCTAGTGAGTGTGAAGAAGGGTCTCAACCTGAAATGTCACCTATTCTTTCTCTCCATAGATGCTGCCTGTCCCTCTGAGTTACTCCAGCATTTTGTGCCTATCCGGTTCTACTGTTGAGAACACCAGGCCCAAATTCAATCAATCCTTAACTTCTCATTGAAGTAAGTGCCCTCCACCCACCTTATGGTGGTCTTCACATGGATACTCGAGTCAATCTCTTCCCCTCCTCATGGATGCGTTGGTGTAGTAGTGCCCTGCAGATGGCTCGGTCTGGCCGTAACAATGGAGCTAAACGTTTTCCCCTTGCGTGGTTCAATACCACACCAGATGTCAGCATGTTTGCAGCTATGATTTCAGAATCATGTGTTTCAAAGTACCCTAAAGATAGCCTGTGCAGAGTGCTAAAACGATACTGCCTCTTTAATACGCCACACAATTTCAAACATTTTTTTATGGGCAACAGCTGCTCATTTCTGCTCATGTAAGACTAGGCACATGCCTTGTCAAATTTAATTTCAGGAAGCAATGAAAAATAAATCTTTACCTTTATATTTTTTTAACATTAAAAGTTATTTTCTGAAGTGCTGCTTGTTTATGAAGGCCTTAAAGCCCCCCTCCTGTATTTGTTCTATACTCTCCCGATTTAAAATGTATGATCATACGCCAATGGATGCAGACTGCATCGGGCAGTACTCTCTTCTCCGACATTTCATAGACAAACTGACCTGTGGGTTTGTCAGAAATTCAGTTCAGCGTGACAGCAGTTCATTTTTTAAACTCATTTCTAATGGGCGAATGTCGTTTCATCCATCACTTCAGAAAGGTTGAAAGCTTGGCTTAGAATAGACTGCCTTTGTGAAAAACTGCAATCAAATTAAGGCAGTGCTGAAGATGAAGGATATATTAGTTTGATGGGAAATAACTTAAGAGTTTACAGAATCACACTCAAAGACAAAGACAGTGCATGTTCAGCACTGTATTTAACCAAGATGTATATCGAAGGCCAAACATGTGTGAAATTACATGTGTTTCATATTAGGCTGCAGACTGCTGTGAGTAAAGCTCAAATATAATGCACACATTGCCTTGATTTTTTTTTTGAGTTCCCACCATGCTGTAATTCTACACTGCAACTCCTTAATGGGCAGTTATTTCTTTAATTAATGTCATTACATGATGCTGTTTATTACTTGAGCAAAGGATCGGACTGCCAGTAAACTATAATTGCAACCTGCTGTTTGCTTAATAAATTCTTGTGAAGTATCTGGCAGAATTACAAGTGTCGATTTGCAAGTATGAAAGACTGAGGCATCTTTATTTGCAATTATCTAGTGGGATTAGGGATAATTTATTGGCCTTTTAAAATTTAGTTAATGAACAAGAAGATTTGTATAGTTCGTTAATATCATCATTCACAGTCAGGCACTGGGAAATGAATGGTGAAATTAAGAGCACTGCATGCATGCTCTCCTTAGAATAATCTGTTTTACTGAGGTCTTACCATTGAAATGAGAGGCAAAATGGTAGTTATAACAAGGAGAAAAGAAGATCTACTGTTTTCATTTATCTTCTGAGAGATATAAGTGCTTTGTCATTATCTTCTGCATAAGGTTTCATTATACAGAAATTCTGTTACATTGCCTTTATAACATCATCCTTCGATTAAGCCTACAGGGTATGAGAACACTTATCTTATTGATGACCGTTGAATCATTTAAAAAAGACATAAGAGAAACAATTAAAATGATATTGGCTCACAATTATATTTATAGCTTGCAGGCATAATAAGACATTTTAGATTGCAAAGTTGGGGCTTGGAATATCTCACAAAATATTGTTAATCAGAGTTGTGAGACTGGTCTAATGAAAAATAAAATTGCAAGAAGACTTTAATTGAACTAGAAACGTATTTAGTAGAGAAGCAGAGGAAGAAGCGCTATTGATCTTTTTGGAATGAGACAGAATGTAACGTACCATTGGCAGATAAATCATTTTTTGAGAGAAACGATGTGCAAAGAATTCAGCTTTTCAAAAATGTATTAACAATCATAGTGCAGTAACCTAATCGCAACTAAAATCTGCTTCCCTCCCAAGTCAACAAAACAACATTTAGAGATTTGGCTGTCTGCTTGACCAGATTGCCTTTGTAAATTGAACATTATCGTTAGGAAAATGCCTGTTAGTGAATCTGTGCAGCAAAACCACACTTAATGTTACATATATTTTATGCTTAGTGCACGAGTGACATTTCAGAAATTAGAATACATGTATTTTCTTGATGAAGGTATCAAGAGTGATGCTACATCAGAGTGAAGCTTGCATGAAACATTATTCCAGAGATTATAACTTATCTGAAATGAATTCCCTTTCACAAAAATATATGAGAATTGTGCAAGACATAGTGTTAATTTAGATTTTTATGTTATGCAGAGGCCTTACAAGAACAAATGAATGCAACAGCCACAGCAAGAAGATGCTGAAATTAGTTCATACTCAAATAATACAATGACAAATCTGACAGGCAAAAATGTTTCCTCTGAAACAAATTGTCTTATAAAATGATATGTTTATTAGACAAACAATAGAAATTACCTTCAGCAAGGTTAGGATGAATATAATAATTTGTATTCACTGACCATGAGAACAGTCTGTCTGGAACTAAACCTACCCCGCCACCACTATCTACCCTTATGTCCTTGTATTTTTTCTGCTAAAACTTTCATCTAAATTTCACAAAGAAAACGGGATTATGTTTGCCTCATCGGCTTCCTGTCCCAAGGTGATCTGAGCTCCAACAAGTGGAAGTGAAATATTTTTTTTCCAACACCGATCTTGAGTGTTCGGGAAAATGGAGAAACGGAAAGGACAATTCAGTGATGAAGCTGGCAGAGCTGCTGCCTCACAGTGCCAGCAATCCAGGTTCAATCTTGACTCCTGACGCCATCTGTGTGGAGTTTACATGTCCGCCCTGTGATCGCATGGATTTCCTCCAGGTACTCACTCCAGGTGTGGTCTCCTCACACCTCCCAAAGAGTGGGCTGGCCACTGTAAATTGCCTCTAGTGTGTACTCGAGTGAAACAGTCTCAGAGGAGCTGATGGGAAAATAAAATAGCATGAAATAACATAAAATATAATTATAAAAGTAAAATGGAACTAGTCTACATGATTATTTAGTTTAGTGTAGTTTAGAAATACAGCACGGAAACAGGCCCTTCGACCCATCAAATCCATGCCAACCATTGAACCCCATACACTAACACTATCCTACACACTAGGGACAATTAACCTACAAACCTGATAGAACATCCAAAGTGGGCCTGGGCTAAAGGTTTGGTAAGTAAATCTGGCAAGCTGATTTATAGGGTCAGTCTATGAAAGGCTTCCTTCAGCAGAGGTTTTCCAACCAAACCTTGCAGATGAGATCCAAGGTTAAGTTTCCTTAACATGTCTGATTTAGAATTAGGATTGGACATAAGCAGGAAGATGGGCATGTGCATAAGGATTCAGGCAAACACAGCCACTGAACTCATCTATCTTAATCTTGTAAAATCATTCAACCAACTCTGGCATTGAATCAATAAACTGGTGATCATTCAAAGACACAAAGCACTGGAGTTACTCAACGGATCAGGCAGCATCCCTAGAGAACTTGAATTGGTGACGTTTCGGGTCGGGACCCTTCAGTCTGAGGAAGTCCTCCAGCGATGCTGTCTGAACGGTTGAGTTACTCCAGCACTTTGTGTTTTTTTCGCACAAGATTCCAATGTCTGAAATTCCTTGCATCTGCAATTTAAAGTTTGATATCCCATACTGGAGTAAATTTTAACAGGTCATTATTATAGGCAAGGAAACTCAGCAGAGTGAATGAACTGCACATTATTATAGGATTTATTTTCAACTGGCTCCATGGAAATAAAAATCGAACAATATGAAATATAACCGATTCACTCCCACCTGCTTTATAATCAGAAGTGAAACTTAATATCTGGTCCTTTGTTAAATTGGTAATTCCTCATCCAAGACTCTTGAACAAGAAGATGTAGTGTCTTGCTGCTCACTCTGTCAAAGTCTCTCACAGATTTTAAGACCTTTATTAAACTTATTTAGCCTTCTTGACCACAGAAGATGGTTCAGTGAATGATGAAGTATATACTCCCCTCTCGTCAAAAGGATGGCTGGACAGAATCTTTGGGTGCATAATCCATCTCTGGGTGGCAGTTTGTCTTTGCTTTTGTTCTTGTCAGCAGGCTTTCTAAAGTTCCAGTTTTTAAAAGCATAACATAGCTTTGTAACTCAATTGTGTCCCATTTGTGCTTCACTGCTGTTTTATCTTCAAATGCATCTTCATCTCATAGATACAGAATTACGTTACTTCATTCCAAAGTTAAACTGATTCAAATTGGTTTGTGCATTCAGACAAATGATTAAAATTTTCAGGGGAGTATTAAAAATGAAGCAATGTCTTTCAGTGTCCTGAGCATCAGCTTGTGTCATAAAAAGAGGCTAAATTTGAATTTGGTTCCATTCCTTTTTGAAGTCTTGCTATGTGTTAACTGACCACTGCATGAAAGCTACTGATAATCACGATTGGACCTCTAACTATATATTCCATGAATGCAGAGCACTCTTGTAAATGGAAAGATACTGAAAATCTGCCTCTATGCTTCAAAACAATTTGGTAATGATGAGTAATTAGGAATCAGAAAGATTAACGATTTTGAGCAAAGGAAGTATAATTTTAAAATGAACATCAGAAAACGTGAAGGTGTGCCAGACAACCTGTCTGGGTTGGGAGAAGATGGGGTGAGGGGGCTTTAGAAAACACACAGCATGGATGAGAGAAACAGGTCTATATACACCATGCTGAGCAGCAGGATTCCTGGGAATAGTACTTAAAGAATTACCAAATTATCAGAAGCAAATAATGAGAAAGAACTTGCTGCACAAACCGTAAAGGAGGGAAAGTGAAGAAGAACATACTGTCAGTGCATTACATATGTACAACCCATTGCTCAACAATGAACATAACAATCTGTGATCAACAATGAACATAACTTACAGCACACGGCATTGGGGGTTCAGTATTGATGTGGATAGAGAACTGGCTGGCAAACAGGAAGCAAAGAGTAGGAGTAAACGGGTCCTTTTCACAATGGCAGGCAGTGACTAGTGGGGTACCGCAAGGCTCAGTGCTGGGACCCCAGCTATTTACAATATATATTAATGATCTGGATGAGGGAATTGAAGGCAATATCTCCAAGTTTGCGGATGACACTAAGCTGGGGGGCAGTGTTAGCTGTGAGGAGGATGCTAGGAGACTGCAAGGTGACTTGGATAGGCTGGTTGAGTGGGCAAATGTTTGGCAGATGCAGTATAATGTGGATAAATGTGAGGTTATCCATTTTGGTGGCAAAAACAGGAAAGCAGACTATTATCTAAATGGTGGCCGATTGGGAAAGGGGGAGATGCAGCGAGACCTGGGTGTCATGGTACACCAGTCATTGAAGGTAGGCATGCAGGTGCAGCAGGCAGTAAAGAAAGCGAATGGTATGTTAGCTTTCATTGCAAAAGGATTTGAGTATAGGAGCAGGGAGGTTCTACTGCAGTTGTACAGGGTCTTGGTGAGACCACACCTGGAGTATTGCGTACAGTTTTGGTCTCCAAATCTGAGGAAGGACATTATTGCCATAGAGGGAGTGCAGAGAAGGTTCACCAGACTGATTCCTGGGATGTCAGGACTGTCTTATGAAGAAAGACCGGATAGACTTGGTTTATACTCTCTAGAATTTAGAAGATTGAGGGGGGATCTAATAGAAACTTACAAATTCTTAAGGGGTTGGACAGGCTAGATGCAGGAAGATTGTTCCCGATGTTGGGGAAGTCCAGGACAAGGGGTCACAGCTTAAGGATAAGGGGGAAATCCTTTAAAACCGAGATGAGAAGAACTTTTTTCACACAGAGAGTGGTGAATCTCTGGAACTCTCTGCCACAGACGGTAGTTGAGGCCAGTTCATTGGCTATATTTAAGAGGGAGTTAGATGTGGCCCTTGTGGCTAAGGGGATCAGAGGGTATGGAGAGAAGGCGGGTACGGGATACTGAGTTGGATGATCAGCCATGATCATATTGAATGGCGGTGCAGGCTCGAAGGGCCTAATGGCCTACTCCTGCACCTAATTTCTATGTTTCTATGTTTCTATAAGAACATGCACACTCGGAAAGCATCAACAAAAAGCCATAAATCTGTATTTATTGATGACAATGTTTTTTTTTTGAGTGTGTCTCATTTCCAGGAGGAAGCTATTACTGCTATAGGGATCATCTATTGCTCACATCCAGATAGCATGAAAAGACGATGGTTCATCTTCTCTGCGTCCCCTCAATACCCTTAACCATGTCAAAGTTATCTCATTCTTCTAAACATTAGATAATACAGACTCATTCTGCTCAGTCTTCAAAGTACAAACACATCACTAATGAATTAATCCAGTGAACCCGTGCCACTCTGCTTCCGAGAAAACTATATATTTCCCTCTTTCCTTCAAAACTGTATGGTATACTTCAAATATGGTCTCAACATCTGCAGTAAGACTTTGTGTTATATCCAATGTGCCTATAGCCTAAATCTCTCCAAGTGTTTTCAAATATCTTTAAAAAATGTAACAAATTATTTGTAATTAACAAAATTACTAGCAAAAAACAATGTAATCTCATATCATCTTAAAGCCCAAGGCAGCAAGCAACATTTTCATTGTACCTGATCTTAATTGTTCAAATGGCAATAAATTCAACTCGACTTAGCTTGACTTGAATTCCCTCCAAACATAGGGTGAGGTAGGACAGACTTGGATTGTTTTCTCTGGGATGCTTGAGGTCGACGGGAGACCTGATAGAAATATATAAAATCATGAGAGGCATAGATAAGGTAGATAGTCAGAATCTTTTTCCCAGGATGGAAATTTCATATACCAGAGGGCATAGCTTTAAGGTGAGTTCAAAGTTCAAAGAAGATATTTGAGGCAAGTTTTTATGTTACACGGAAGGTTGTTAATATCTGGAATCCACTGCCATGGTTGATGATGGAGGCAGATATGACAGTGGCATTTAAGCGATTTTTGGATAGGCTCATGGATGTGCGGGAAATGGAATTTTGTGCAGTTATATATGTTGATCTTTTTCGGCACAGATATTGTGGGCCAAAGGGTGTTTTACAGTTCTATGTGCTATGTTCTATGTTCTATGTTCTTGCAATACCTCCTAGTTTTGTGTAATCTTCAATGTCCAACACTATATATTGAGAAATGTGGTGCTACTGGTAACTAACCTTTGGGAACTTTATTGTGTACTTCCTTTCTGTCCAAACCAACCTTTTCTGACTACTTTCTGTTTCCCATAGGATAGCCAATTTTCTACCCATGCTGCGACAATTCATTTATTTCTTTCCTTGATGATAAATCCATCATTTGGTACTTTATCAAATGTCTTTTTGGAAGTCCATACAAACCATGTCAACTGAATTTCCCTTGTTGACCCTCTGCGTTATTTAATCATAAACTCAGGAATGATGGTAACACACAATTTGGCTTTAAAAAATCCCAAGTGGCTTTTTGTAACCAATCCATTCAACTCCACGAGTCCACTAATTCTGTCCCTGAATGCTGTTTCTAAAATGTACCCCTTGCTGAGTTTAAGCTGATGGGTCTGTAATTCTTGAGTTCATCCAGTCACTTGTTATTTTCAAACAGAAAGTAATATTTGCAATTTTCCAGTCTTCAGGCAACACACCAAATCCCAGAGGGGTAGAATATACTGTCCTTGATCTTAAATTATATCCTCATGAGGGTAATTAATGTAACTCAATCGTACACATTCTTTTCATTATTCTCAATGTTTCCAGAATTAGCCTGAAATTCACTTGTTTATTACTGTAACAAATCTAAGGAATTTGGATCTTATTGCTGTTATCCACTTCGGTTACAGAACTACAAATCTACACATTACATGCAGTTGGACAGCACTGCCATAACAGTTGGTCCTTCTAGGCTTGATATCGACTTACATAATCTTAGAGTTATCAGTGTACTGTCAATAATGTTATTCTATAGGCCCTTAGTACACACATATTGGATTTCTTTCTCCACTGATTTAACAGAGGATTTATTCAATAGATTTTAAAGCATCAGGGAAAAAAGCTTAGTTCAAGCACAGTAAGTATTTGTACAATTGTATCAGCAAAACTAATTCATTGATTTGTTGTTTTGTGATCTACTGAGATACACGCATTTAATAGCAATTACAATAAATTCTGTAAAAACAAAACTAGTAGATTTGATTGTCTCTTGTGATCCTTGTAATAATTCTGGTTTTCTGCAATTATTCCATTTGCAAACTCCAATATTGTTTATTATTCCAGACTGAATTAAAATTGAGAGATATTTAAATAATCCTAAATATGCCACAGAATTTGCAACAATTATCAAGCAATAGCATGTTACATTCTTACTTTAATAATTGCATTTTCATAACTGACCGCGAGCTACGGTAATGTTTATTGCGGAAATGAGAAAGTGATATTAAAGCTTGAGTATACATCATACAAATACAATAAATGGGATCAATAAGTGAAAATACTTGTGTTTGGACTTAAATCTGTGGAATATGTATACACTTGATAATTTATCTAATCCTTTAACTTTAAATATCAAGGAATATACTTAATTATGATTTAAAATAGTAACTTGGTGTCTATCATTGAAATTGGAAGGACTCTTTAATGATTAATATGTGTGCATTTGTGTATGTATGTGAATGCTGATTTCTGAATTTCAAAACTTTTTTGGAATTTTATACTTTTAGTAAGTTTCCAGTTTTAAGTGCACTGTTTTAAATTTTATAACTTTGGTTCCAAAATTAGCTGGCTAACTACCGAGAAAAAGCTATTAAAAATACCACGTTAAATTAATGTATTTGGAAGCTTACAGAAAATTGTGAAATAATAAAATGCAAAAATATGAAAAAGATTAACATTGGTTAATTGGTATAAGATTGATTCATTATCTTATTAAAAGTAATGAATTATCTTATTAAAAGTAATGAATCAGTTTCTGGTGCATAATGGAGTTTGCCTTGATTTAAACACTCCAGAATTTCTGTCCAGCAGGAATTGTGACTGATCCTTTGCAGGAGAGCCTCCTTCATGCTTCTCTGATTCCATCCATTCCCCGTAATTTGAGCCATTAGCAAGTGCAGCCAGAAAACTTGCTGCCTTTGGTACTACTGGCAAGTCCAGTGCAGCATTATTTAATCCAAGCTACACAAAAATGCTGGAGAAACTCAGCGGGTGCAGCAGCATCTATGGAGCGAAGGAAATAGGCAATGTTTCGGGCCGAAACCCTTCTTCAGACCCTTCTTAAACATTATTTAATCCAATGTCAATGTTGTATTGCTGATTCCGTTACGATTTCTGATGAGGCCAAAATAAAATAGCAAATATGAAAAGCCACTTTCTTGCAGCTGTTGACCATCATATTCTTGATTCCCCTAGCATGTCATCATCTCTTCCATTTAAAAATCACCAGAGTTGCTCTGCCAAATCCTTAATTGTCTTCTACATTTTCAGCCAGTCAAAGAGCAGACTTAATTTTGTGAAAGTATGTTGCTGTAGGAATGTGAATATGTCACGTTCATAAGTTATAGGAGCAGAATTAGGCCATTTGGCCCATCGTCTACTCTGCCATTCAATCATGGCTAATCTATCTTTCCTTCTCAACCTCATTCTCCTGCCTGCTCCCCATAACCTTTAACACCCTTACAAGTCAAGAATCTGTCAATCTCCACCTTAAAAACAAGAAAATGGTTCCTTAAGGTTTTTTCCACAAACAGTTAGATCAAGGCTGATCCATACAACAGCTCCATTGGCACACCATATCACTCAATAACCTTCGAAGCTCAATTCAGTCAGCTTAGATGCGCTTTTTTTTAATTAATTTTTTTTTTTGTTTAGAAGCCATTATACAAAGATAAAATATTCAGCATCTAAGATTATACAATTATTGTACAGCTTCATTTTTAACCTTATAACCTGAAAATGAAAAAAAGAAAAGAAAAAGAACAAAAGAAAGACCCCTAAACTACAGTATTGTGGCCGAAAAATATAGAAATAAGAAAAGAGAATAAGAAAGGTGGAGATATACCTGCCCCTCGTGTCCCCCGCCCCCCCCCACGCTCACCTCAACCAGCCCGGCATCGGATTTAAATTTAAATTTGTGTTGCACCATGTTATTCTTGTAAGAATTCGGGGAAGGGTGTCCATGTCTTGAGAAATTGGTCTGGTTTTTCCGCCAAGACAAGCCTAATGTTTTCCAAATGTAGTGTCTCGGACATGTTTGTGATCCACATCTTCACTGTAGGGACTGTTGTCTGTTTCCAAAATTTAAGTTGGTCAGCTTAGGTGCTGCAAGAAGTTTTGCATCAAAGGAGGGGGCCAATTGCTGGAGTAACTCAACATCAACTCCAGCATCTCTGAAAAACATGGAAATGTGATGTTTTGGGTCAGGACCCTTCTGCTGTGCATCATAGGAGGTTTTTTGTGCAAAGTGACCTGCTGATGCCTCTTTGCTCTCCAGCAAAACCTACTACACATGATAGTCCCAGGAGGATCCCCACACAAGCACGAACCAGGCCTAAGACAGCGTATGTTTTTGGAACAATGATTTCCAGACCAGACGCAATCACCCTTGAAAACTCTAGCTAATACATTTTCAGTTTGCCTAGGAATCAATCTTTTGGAAGCGAGTTTGTAGATTTCTAC
Organism: Leucoraja erinaceus; assembly: GCF_028641065.1. NCBI lineage: Eukaryota > Metazoa > Chordata > Chondrichthyes > Rajiformes > Rajidae > Leucoraja > Leucoraja erinaceus. Next base: position 68,818,755 of record NC_073380.1, on the reverse strand, counting down.
ACTGGTTTGTAGAAAGCATTTCTTTATTAGCTCTAATTTTAAGATTGTATACGTTTGCTCTGGATGCCTCCACATTGTAGCCATCCTCACCCTTATTTATCTTAAATGCCAAGCTCAGACCGTCCATCAACTTTCCGGAATCAAAGGAATACAAACTAAATTTGTACAATGTTTCCTCATACTGTATTACTTTATGCCTTTGTCTGATTTTAATGAATCTCCCCCTATCTACTCCGAAGTCCTGAGGTGCAGAGCCCAGACTGAAACAGTATGCTGCATGAGGTTGGCCAAGACTCCACATGTGAAGCAGTTTTCTTCCCTTTGGATTTCTACTCTTGTATTAATGGACTACACGAAATTAAGGCAAAACAGTACATAGTCTGTCACAGTCCAAACGTCATTTGATTGTGTCAGATACCATTGATAAAGCTGTAGCTAGATTTCTCTCCTATAAATTAACTGAAGCAAATTCATAATGCACTACATTTCTATTACTGATAATTTAGTTACTGTCAAATGTTAAAAGTAGCATTGGGATACTGATGTGAGGATCCTAGGAAATCATTATTTATTAAGACAATGAACTAAGAATAATTACAAATCTTTGATTTTACCAACCTATTTATTAAATGCCATAATCAAGTTACAGCATGATTGTAATGAACAACTTAAAGAACAAATACATAATTTGTTCCAGCTTGTATTCTGTATTCATGCATGAAGCTTCAGAATTACTATTTAAATTCTTCTCTTGAATTTTATGCTTCCAGTCAGGAAGTTTATTCTAACAAGGAGACCAAGGAAAGCAGAGTACAGCTTTATATCATTTAATCTGATAATGTGAGCCATCTGCGGCCATTGATACTGTAGTGCTCCTTCAGTAAATACACAAAATAAAATGTACAGTGCCATGAAATCTGGTATTTATCTCAACAAAGCTTGGCTCACAGTACTGTTGAACAATGTATTCTGTCTACTTCAACCTCATCAGCTGCTTCCCATTCTTATTTATCAATTAGCAATGCTAAGCACCTAATCAATCGGCCTTTCTACACCCAGGCATTGCCTTAGGCATTCCAGGCAATCAATGGAACATTTTCTAATAGACTGCATTGACATCCAATCTATTCCCTAGTATGTTCCAGGGCGTGACTCCATTTTATTTCTCAATGCAACAGGGATGATGCATATGTCAAAATAGGTTGACAGTTCATTCAACTGCCCAGACCTGATCTATTTGCACCTAATGGTATCAGACAGTGTACTTACCAATCAAACTGGACAGAGAACTCAGTGCAGTGATTGGCAGGTTCAAAACCAGACTGAAGAACAGTTTAAAGAGAAACAGAAAATTAAATAAAAACAGAAAAATGCTGGAAATATTTAAGAGCTCTGACGGCATCTGCAAATAATACACAATAGTTCAAGGTATGCACTTCCCATGCGAGCCAATTACAAACTGAAATGCCATAATTTAACTTTCTTTTATAAAATTCTTATCTTATCATTTAGGATGTATCTGAATTCCAGTTACGCTTGTTTTATGATCGTTCACCTAACAGTGAAACATTTCAAATAAAGTTAGTAAAAACAAAAGAAATGTATCTTGATTTTATGTAAGTTTAAAAAAAACACACATTATATTTTTTTCATTATTTTTTAAAACCGTTTAACTTTCAAGATTTTGACCCAGTGATATGGAAAATACAGTTAGATGTGTTTATTGGTAGAATAATTTTTCTTCATTATGAAGTGGTGGCAACAGCTGAGTAGTCCCAAATGCAATGTTTAATGCAAAAGAACTCTGAATCAGGGGAAAAAAAAGTATTACATTTCTATAACTCTTCCCACAAACTCAGATTGGATGATTTTCTTAAACAAAGAATCTAGTAAAGTTTGAATTGCAGTCAATATTATACTCTGTCGGAAGGTCAAACGGCCACCACTCCACTCGAGCGGTTTCCAAGAGAGAGAATACAACAAAAGGGCTTACCCTAGGTTCTAGACCTCGGAATTATGGTGGGATATGATAAAAGGTTGAATTGTCCAGAGTGTGCTGATGAGAGAAAACAGAAACCAAGATGGACTCAAAGCTCCTAAAATTTATAGGCTTTATTAAACAATGAGAAATCGAATCTCACCAACACTACATAATACGCGGCTAAACTTATGCTTTAAACTAAGACTATGGAAGGAAAACTATCGGGCATGTCGTAAAACTTACTTTACACAATTTTACTTGCAAGTCCACTCCCCCTTTCCCCTTCTTCTCTCAACCTCTATCCTATTTCGGGAACTTCACCAGGTCACTGGGATACTTACAGCTAGGTCGGTCGGTTGGGCTCACGAGCCGTCCAACAGAGCAGAAAGAGAGCGACTTCTGGCTTGACTCCAGCTTTTTATACCTGAGTTTCCTTTGAAACCCCCAGGTGGTCCTCTGGATAAAAGGGTTCTTTTGATGATTCCCAGTTTCGATCTGGCATGAACAATAGGCTTCCGATGATAAGGGGTTTGCTGATGTCATGATCCCTCAGCCTGATCGTTATCCCATCGCCTGGATGGGCTCCCATTGTCCCGATGGATGGGTCATCCATAATGGTGATTGTGCTTGCTGCTGGCCTGTTTACCACCGTCTGCTGAGGCTCGGTACCTTCCTTTGTGTATCCAAGATAATCTCGTTATCTCCGTCTCAGCCTTTCCTGCCCACTCCATTCGCATGGTTGTGTGATGCCCAAGTCCACAGGCCAGACAGGTTTGAAACTTGAAACTGATTCTTTCTTTGTGGATTGGGGTTTTTTCCGTTGCAGCCAGTAAATCTGGTTTAAAAATGCCCATGTCCTTATCCGAGTTCTTCCATAATTTTGGAGGAATTACCCCAATAACTTACAAGGAGTAGGCCACTCGGCCCTTCGAGCCAGCACTGCCATTCAATATGATCATGGCTGATCATCCAAAATCAGTACCCCGTTCCTGCTTTTTCTCCACATCCCTTGATTCTGTTAGCCCTAAGAGCTAAATCTATCTCTCTCTTGAAAAACATCCAGTGAATTGGCCCACCACTTGTTCATGACAATGATCCGAAAATGTGCTTTGACGATCCTACCTTAACATCACTCCTTAGATTCTGCCAGCACTGCTCACTGAGATTATGTGCTCATATCCCTATAAAGAAACTGCAGCTTCCTGCGTCAGAGGTGAAGATGTCACCAACAGCAGCAAACAAATACAAGGACGCCATAGTCTTATGTGGCATGGAATATGGGTCTTTGGCTACACTTGTCCATTACGATCAAGGTGCCTAAGTGAGCTGGTCTCACCTATCTATTTGCATTTGCATAATTTCCTTAAAAAGCTTTTCTATATTGTAGCTTCTCTAAATATCTTTTAAATGCTGCAATTGTACCAGCCTTTATAACTACCTCTAGACGTTCATTCCATATACGAATAACTCCCTGTGTGAAAAAGCTGCCCATCAAATTCCTTTTAAGTCTTTTTCTTCTCACATTAAATCTAAGCTCTCAAGTTCGAGGCTCTCCCACCCTAGGAAAAATGCTGTCACCTTCCACTCATCTACTCCTTTCTTGATTTTGTATATCTGTACAAGGTCCCCGTTAGCCTCCAACAATCTAGGGAAATGTGTCCCAGGCTATTCAACTTCTCATTATAACTGAAGCCCACCACCCCCGATAATATTCTCAAGAATCTGTTCTGCACCATTTTCTTGAGATTTATTTTGCATCCATCTGCCATGCCCTATGCTTGAGGAAATTTAATCATCTAATGATCTGACTCGCAGATAGCTCCTTTCAAAATTGAAAACATTGGTAATTTGTTCCACTAATTTAAAATAATCCAGCAATTACTCTTAGTGTGACATTGACAACGTCCTGACATGACAGATACCATCAATGGAGAATTGGAGGAACCTTTTTGTATAAAGTAGAACCTGGTAAAGAGAATTACATGATCTTGTGCTGCAATCCTACCTTCGGCCTTCATGGCTGACGATGGGTGTTTCCAGGGTTGGAGGACGCCTGTGCGTGACTTTGTTTAATGTGGTGAGACTGGTGCACAGACAGCCACCACACGGTCCTTCACAGATCTGGGTCAGGATCCAGTGGCATGGAGTCCAAGATGACCGGAGACCCTTTTCTGCTCCCAGCCGCTGTGGTGCTCCACTAAGGTCAGCCATCTTCCCACTGCCTGTTCCACCGTTGAGGTCTTGGTTGGATTGCCCTTTGTCAGAGTACCTCCACCTCGACCTGACCACCATGGGTGGCCCTACCAGGAGCATAGCTCCAGATGGCATCGTTCTCAGGATCTCAGGACCACACAAGCTTCTCCACCACAACAAAGGGACTATCGTACACAGGAATGAAATATGACTCAGGAATTGATACATTGGCATTGTCAACTCAAATTCTGGTGGCAGAAGGATGATATGCCTATCCTTGGATCCATTCAGATTTACCTCCAGATTTTCAGTTTTATATTTACAACAGAGTTGGAAAATTAAACCGGCCTATTTATAGCATGGTGGAGAAAGTTAACAATGTTACTTCAAAACACAAGTCAAAATAAATCAACACTTGACTAATTGCACAAACTCTGTATGTGGATCATGGCAATTGGTCTTCCAAACTAGTGTTAGATTATGAAGTGGTCATTGTGGTGCATTTTGCAATTAGCGCAAGCAAGCAAAATAAAAGTAGAATTGACTCAAAACGTACCATCCTGCTAGCTTGATAAACGTCTCTGGACGGCTTGCCAAAGCAGCCTTCTTATTTATGTTCACTTGCTAAGAGAGAACCCATTACATGGATTGACAGGAGTCTGCAGATGCTGGAATCTTGGACAAAATACAAAATGCTGCAAGAACTTAATGGATCGCAGCATCTATGGAGGGAAATGGATGGACAAGGTTTTGGGTCAGGATCCTTATTCAGATGTTGGAGAAAGGAGAAGAACTTTTTTAAAGTGGGCATGCTTTGAGGAAATTTTATAATAGAGGAGTACAATTGAGGCACAATAAACTGCAGATGCTGGAATCATGAACAAAAAACAAAATACTGAAGGAATTTAGCAGGTCAGACAGCATCTGTGGGAGGATGTGAGTAGTTAATGTTTTGGATTGGGACACTTCTTCGGACTCCATCACATTATTGGCAGTCAGTCAGTGAGGACACAGTACATAATGACCACTTCTAAAGCTGATTCAATTAGCACACTAGTTCCCAGGAATACATCCTGATACCAGTGTATCCTGCTTTCAAGCAGAATAATTCATGTTCAAACAATCATATTATACACTGTCCTTTACTGGATCTACGTGAATTATTTATGTATCTGTTCAAGGCCAACCTGTTTTAAATTTGTATTTGCACACTGGTACATATTTTTTTCCTATCATACCTAGGGCATTAATTGCAAAGATCCAAATCAAGCACGTTTTTATAACAAGACCAAATAATTATGCTAATTTTTTGCAAATCTTCAACAATAAAGTGCAAGCTAATAATCCTGTTGTGTAAATAAATGTACAATTAATGCCCAAATTGAAGTCAGTTCAACTGTGACAGTCTGCCTATAAAGTTAAAATGCTGCTCTTCTTTCGATGGCTGAAATGGATCCTAAACAAAAGATGACCCGATGTTCTTACATTACAAGGTGACACACAATTACAGACTAATTGCTGACATCAGGAGTATAATTACCTGTTACATTGAGCAAGAATATGGTTATGTTGGATCAAGCACCATGTTCCACATTATCCGATTTGCAAAACATCTTTCAACAATGAACAGAAAAATGAGTACATTAGAATATGATTGCTATTTTACTGATGTCTTTGCAATATTATCACTTCTTCTCAGATTACTCCATTGTTCACAATGTCAAATGACTGCATTAGTGGAACTGCTTAACAAAGTGATGAGAATATTTACAACCTCCTCCCTCTGCATCTCCCCAGTTGCTCCATGGAATTATGAACACGGTGATACCAAGTGAATATTAACAACCCTTTCAGCTTCTGAATGTATGGTGTGCATTGGGTGAGCTGAATATGTTACTTCTGCAGACCTTTAGATGGGAAGACCAAAAGTGATAGAATCATGAACATATATCTGAGAACAGTTTCCAGACCGAAAAGATCAGGCTTCACATCTTGAATGTCATTTATTTTCCTTCCCAGGCAAGAATCGTGTGAGGGCAATAAATCACATCAGTGGCTTGTCGCTTGCACCACCATTTGTTAGTCTACATGGTTGCAGTGTAAATCCAGGAATGCTGTGGTCTGCACTGAATGCAGCAGTGGGCACTGCTACACTCTATTTTGAAGACAGGATAGTTGAATTGACACAAACTCCGAGAAAATTTTGACATGCTCTGAGTAATAGAATCAACCACATAATTTATTAATTCCTAACTCTTGTTATTGATATACCATTATCATTCTGCAAATTTCGATAAAGTTCTGCCTGTGGGTAGAGCGATATACTCTCAAAAACTAATTGTAGAAATAGTATTTCTGTGAGTTGGTGGTAAATCTATGGAATTGCCCCATTAGTACAATAATGGAACAGCCCCATTAGTGTAACAATGGAACAATAGGCATTGAATGTTTCAACTACTAACTAGATAGATTTATTTCAAAGAATTATACTTCGGGGCACAGTATACCAATAATTTGATACATGATATACGGTATGTAGCAGGCTTGGGTGGAACGGGTGACTTTGAACAACTAAGTCTTTCTGCCATTGGGCTTTTCCTTATGTCATAATGACCTGCAATTTTGACTAATTAGTAGTGTGTTGTTTGATCATACAACTACTTGGCACAGCATGTGGCCCTTGGTTCACTTAGTTTCATTTAGTAATGCCAATATTCCATTGTAAACATAATTCTGTTTCCTGCAGTGAGGTTTTAGGAATCTTCTAAGAATCTTCATCAGGTGATGTACAATATTAAGTCAGTAACCTTATGAAACATCTGAGAATAGTCGGTTCAGTCCCAAATCAATTAACAGCCCGGCACTTTATTAAATTCTGTCATTTCTGCATTTAAATCAACTGAGCTGATTATATTCTAACCAGTGGCTAAACCTCAGATGGCAAATCTTTCATTTAATCTGGGAAGGGAGAAAACAAGTCCCATGATTCAGAGGAAGAGGGGAGGATGTAATCTATAATATGGAGATCTAACCCTAGGGCCTTTAGGAACAAGAAAGATTATGAAGGTTAAATCCATTCAAGCATTCTCACATGAATTTCTAAAGAGCAGTCTAAAATAGGTTTTGAAATTAGGGTTGAACACACCAGCAATTTCCCAATCTCAAAGTTTGAGTAGATGTTAGCAGATAACATGCTTGTAAAAATTGAATATTCACCCAGTCCAACCAACACTCAACCAGCTCAACAACACCAATGACAAAGTAGCCCAGTTCATTGATGTCCCAGAAAGACACAAAGTGCTGGAGTAACTCAGACCGAAGAGTTTTTATCCAAATCTGCTGCCTGACCCGCTGAGTTACTCCAACACTTTGTGTCTATCTTCGGTATAAACCAGCATTTGCAGTTCCTTTTAAACACTCATTGATGCCCCAGCCTTGGTCATGCAAACCCTCCACCAGCAACACATCATGTCTGCAGCGGCCACCCATCAGGGATGACAATATCTCCAGACTCCTTCGTAACAACATTCAAATTCATGACAATAGACAATAAACAATAGGTGCAGGAGTAGGCCATTCGGCCCTTTGAGCCAGCACCGCCATTCAATATGATCATAGCTGATCATCCACAATCAGTACCCCATTCCTGCCTTCACGCCATATCCCTTGACTCCGCTATCTTTAAGAGCTCTATCTAACTCTCTCTTGAAAGCAATCCAGAGAATTGGCCTCCACTGCCTTCTGAGGCAGAGAATTCCACAGATTCACAACCCTCTGTGTGAAAAAGGTTTTCCTCATCTCCATTCTAAATGGCTAACCCCTTATTCTTAAACTGTGGCCCCTGGTTCTGGACTCTCCCAACATTGGGAACATGTTTCCTGCCTCCAGCGTGTCCAAACCCTTCATAATCTTATATGTTTCAATTAAATACCCTCTCATCCTTCTAAATTCCAGAGTATACCTTGAAGGAAAAAGACCAGCAAGACACAGCATCACCATCGCATCACACCTCTGACATGGAAACATCAGAACAATACTTTCAACATTGTTGGGCCATAGGTTCAGTGGCAAAGTGGTGTAGCTGGTAGAGTCTCACAGTGCCTGAGACATGTGTTCCTTCCTGACCTCTTGTGCTGTCTGAGTAGAGTTTGCATGTTCTCCCTGGGACCGCATGGGTTTCCTCTGGGTGCTCCGATTTCTTCCCACATCCCAATGATGTGTGGCTTTATTGGTTAATTGACCTCTGCAAATTGCCCCAAGTGTGTGGGGAGTGGATGCGGAAGTGGGACAACATAATAATAATAATAATAAATTTTATTTATGGGCGTCTTTCAAGAGTCTCAAGGACACCTTACAAAAATTTAGCAGGTAGAGGAAAAACATGTAAGGGGAATGAAATAAATAGTAGAGACATGACTAGTACACAAAGTAAAGACAGAATTCAATACAAAACACAATATGAGGCTAGTGTGAACAAGTGATCGATGGGTTTGGTGTTTTCATGTATCTTTCAATCAAAAGAAAAAATAGGAAACCTATCCTTACAGCACTGCATGAATTCTAGAGATTCAAGAAAGTGGATTTATTACCTCCATTTGGAAGGACAGTTAAGAAAGAGTCATAAATATTGGCTTTGCCAAGGACTGCTACATTGCTTGAAGGAGAAATTACATTGTAATTTACTGGAAGAGAAACTAAGTCACCATTTGTGTATCCAGATCAGCTTAACAGTACTTTAAGCAATTTATTGGCTTCATTGGAATTGATTTGGTTTTGCAAATTGCTGTGAAGTCTCACCCAAATCAATTGATCAGTGAAGTGTTGTTCTTGGCTCACTAGTTGCATTCTAAACCCCATGCGTAAACACCAAGCAAGGGATTCTACCAAGCACAGCACCGTTTTCATATTCTACCCGGTTGATAGGAAGCCAAGATGAAAGTTCCAGGAGCAATAGGCATTATGTGAAATGATACCATGTGAAATGATATTATGCATGGCATCTCCTTCTGTATGGAAACTGCATGGGGCACAGCACTTCTGTATTTGCCATGTAATGCATGTCTACTGTTGCACCCCCAACAGTTAAGTGTTTTTCTGGGCCTTCAGTTGTGGGTTTTATAGCAAATCATTTTACTTTATTTGGAAGAATGCATGTCATATTACACATGGGTTACCCACAACCCAATGGCATAAACACTGAATTTCCACTCTGACCTTTCTGTCTTGGGCTGTCAGAGTGAGGGCCAATGCAAATTGGAGGAACAGCATCTCATAATTTGCTTGGGCAGCTTACAACATAACAGTGTAAATATTGATTTCTCGAACTTCAAATAACCCTAAGTAAGTTCTGACTAATTTCACTGTCCTCCTGATTAATTTTGCTGATTGTATGCCTTGTTACCTTCCCCTCAGCTAACAATGATCCATTCTACATTTCCTTGAACAACCTGCCTTGATCTGTCGTTTTCACACCTTGCTGTTCCACATATCTCACGTCTCACTCTCCCATGACTCTCAGTCTGAAGGGTCTCGACCCGAAACGTCGCCCATTCCTTCCCTTCAGAGATGCTGCCTGTCCCACTATCAGAGTCCATGTTGTCCAAGGCCTGTGGTCTGGCAAAGATCCCACCCAGACATCCTCTGAAAACTTAGGAAGAATTATAGCCACTGGATGAATCCTTTCCCATCAATGGATGCCATTGGCCACATTTGCCCACTCAACCAGGCCCAGTGCTTTGCCTCGCAGGTTGTGGGTTCCACCATAATCAATCAAAATCTAATTCTCTCTAAAAACGTATTTATCACAACATTTGCATTATGTCAATGCAATGTTACCCACACCATATTGGCCTTGTTCATATTTTTCAACAACTGCACATTTATCGACACAATGGACCTGGCAAGAGGGTTTCAATGGTCTTTTCCAGATTCTCACATGCCCATGTTCTTATGGAGAAACATGGAACTGCAGATACAGTAATCTTGAGCAAAACACAATATGCAGGAGTAACTCAGCGGGTCAGGCAGCATCTTTGGAGGACATAAATAGGCAAAGTTATGGTTTGGGGCCCTTCTTTGGGCCCTGTGTGAAGAAGCCGTAATGTCTCCTATCCAGGCCTTCCACATATGCCGCCTGACCCACTGAGTTTCTCCAGCACTTTATGCTTTACCCATATTCTTTTTCTTGATCTCCATCCTGAATATCACCAAAATATTTGTTAATCTTTTTGACGATTTGAACTCAACTTCTGCAATGTCTTCTATACTGATTTCCTGCTATGTATGATTTGTAAAATATATCACCTATTATGTCATTATTTGAAGCTCCATCATTTTTAAGTCATATTCACCCATCACTTGCGATTGCAGAAGGACACAAAGTGCTGGACTAACTCAGCAGGTCAGGCAGCATCTCTGGAGAAACAAAGAACTGCAGATACTGGTTTATACCAAAGATAGACACAAAGTGCTGTAGTAACTTAGCAGGTCAGGTAACTTAGCAGGTCACCTTTCTGGAGAAAAAGGATAGGTGACATTTCAGGTTGGGATTCTGCTTCAGACTGGTAACTGAGTGAAGAAGGGTCCTGACCCGAAACTTCATCCATCCTTTTTCTCCAGAGATGCTGCCTGACCTGCTGAGTTACTCCTGCACTTTGTGTCTATCTCTGAAGAACATGGATAAGCGATATTTTGGATCAAGACCATTCTTCAGACTGATGGAACAGTCCGAAGAAGGGTCTCGATCTAAAATGTCACCTATCCATGTTCTCCAAGGATGCCACATGACCTGCTTAGTTACTCCAGCACTGTGTCATTTTGTGTATTACCCAGCATCGGCAATTCCTTGTTTCGACTAATTTTTGCTTATTCTTCAATAAGGCCAAGCCTTAAGGTCCGACTCCTCATGCTCCGCTTCAAATTGCCGCATGAGTTTTACGGCGTCATATATCTGCAACTTTAACCAGCCGTTTCCTTTGATCATTTTCCACGGAAGCCTCAGCTCTCTCCATTACTGGCAAAGACTTCAGTCATTTCAAACCACAACTCTCCGAACGCTTCCACCTCAAAACCTTTTCCTCATTTTTAAAGCTTCCACATTACTTGATTTTTTTTTTCCCTTTACTTTGGAAAGAAATATTTTGGTCAAATATGTTTTTGTACACACCTAAGCAAATGTTTTTCCCATAGAAATATAAAGAGAACAGGCCTCCGGCAACACGCTGAGTTTGGAGGAATGTTTCTCCCAGATGAGGTGTATCTTTATATATCGGCATTCCCAGAGCAAGGTTTTGTCAGCTGGAAATGTTTATCCAGTATTCTGGTGTATGACCCATATAATTTTCTGCCTATTCATTTTAAAGTATGGGAAACTACAGGGAAATACATACCCAGATTCCAGATATGCATTTCCAGACAGTGCCACTGACTTCCTTAAATTACTCAAATTAAGTCTACTTCAATAAAGCAGTTAATGCAATGACTTTAAAAGAGTTCAGCTTATTGCCCTGATTGTCCATTTCTGGATCTTCAACTGATTAAAGTATATAGTGATAAAGTTAATTTTCCCCAGTATATTTGATAATTCTCTAGACCGAGAATCATTTAATGTTTAAGAAAGAACTGCAGAAGCTGGAAAAATCGAAGGTAGACAAAAATGCTGGAGAAAGTCAGCGGGTGAGGCAGCATCTATGGAGCGAAGGAATAGAACCATTTAATTGTAATTTAAATTTTAGTTGGGTTCTCTCGCTTAATAATGTTTTTTTTACAATTCATCACAGTCATTTGGATAGAGTAACTCAGCGGAACAGGCAGCATCTCTGGAGAGAAGGAATGGGTGGCGTTTCAGGTCGAGACCCTTCCTTAGACCCTACCTTTGGTTAAACCAGCATCTGCAGTTCCTTCCTACACAGTCATTTGGATAATCATTACTTGGCGTAAGCATGAATAGCATCTGTTGGGGATGGAGTAACTGGGGCATGTTCCTTTTCATGTAATTATACTCCCCAGCAAGTTCAACTTGTCCATGAAACCTATTGCAATTGAATTATCAACTAAAATATGGAGGACAGATGTTGACCAAAAGTACTGGGGTGGAATCTCTACAGAAGCATTCTTGTTCCTCCATTGTAACTTTGGAGGTGGAGAGGATGTTTCCACTAGTGGGAGAGTATAGGACTAGAGGTCATAGCCTCAGGATTAAAGGACGTTCTTTTAGGAAGATGAGGAGAAATTTATTTTGTCAGACGGTGGTGAATCTGTGGAATTCTTTGCCACAGAAGGCTGTGGGGGCCAAGTCAGTGGATATTTTTAAGGCAGAGATAGATAGATTCTAGATTAGTATGGGTGCCAGAGGTTATGGGGAGAAGGCAGGAGAATGGGGTTAGGAGGGAAAGATAGATCAGCCATGGTGGAGTAGATGATGGGCCGAATGGCCTAATTCTACTCCTATTCCTTATGACCTTTCATAGAAGCCAGTGGTGATCCAGAGGAAAGAGTACATGAAGCCATTAACTTTGCGTTCACCAGTGCTGCCCAATATATTCTGTCATGGTGTGGCAGGAGACTGAGAAATGTCGCTTGTCACTTGTCCCTTCCCTCCCCAAATGCTGCCTGACCTGCTGACTGCCTGAAGTACTTTGTGTTTGGTTTTGTATCCAGTTAGTTAGCTCTCCCTGGATCCCATGGGATCTAACCCACCAGAACAGCCTATCATGCAGAACGTTGTCAAAGGTTTTGCTGAAGTCCATATAGACTACATCTATAGCCATGCCCTCATCAGACTTCTTAATTACTTCTTCAAAAACAATCAAATTCGTGAGGCATGATCTTCCATGCATAAAACTATGCTGACTATCCTCAATCAACTCCATTTGCACTCTCCAAATGCATGTACATCTTATTGCTCAGAATCCTATTCTTACCACAGATGTTAGGCCTACTGGTCAACTGTGCCTGTTTTCCTTTGCAGCCCTTTTTAAATAGCGACACAATAATTGCCACTGTACAGTTTTCCAGCATCTCATCTGCCCAGGAGATTTATCTGCCTGCATCAATCTTTGGACACCCAGTACCTCATTGATTGGAATATGGACTGTCAAGACATTCCCATTAACTTTCTCAAGTCCCCTAGTCTTCATGTTTTTCTCTGTGTAAAATCCACTGGAGAAATATGTATTGACAACCTTGCATGTTTCCCGCAGCTCCACACGTAGATTACTGCTGTTATTTTTCTATTTCCCCCTCTTTTTTCCATAATATACATAAAACCTCTTTACATTTTTCCTTAATCATCTGCCAGATCTATCTCTTGCCCCTTATTGCTCTCCTGGTTTCATTTGTAAGTATATTCCTTAATCCCATATACTCGGCCAGGGATACACTAGATCCCAGCTGGCTATACATGAACTATGCCACTTTATTTTCGCTGATCAGGGTCTTAATTTCTCTCATCATCCAGGCTTCCTTACTCCTGAGTCTGAAGAAGGGTTTCAGCCTGAAACGTTACATATTTCCTTCGCTCCATAGATGCTGCTGCACCCGCTGAGTTTCTCCAGCATTTTTGTGTACCTTCCTTACTCCTACCTGGTTTACTTTCATCCAAACAGGAAAATACTTTGAACTCTCACTACATTTCTAAAAGCATACCACTTCCCAGATGTCCTTTTGCTTGCAAACAACCAAGTAAATCAACTTTTGCAAGTTCCTGCCTAAAACCATCAAAGTTTTTTTTTCATTTTTATTTTTATTTTTATCTATTAGAAGCAGTGTACAAAAATATAAGCAGCGGCATATGACATAATACAGTTATTGTACAGCTTCAAATTTAATATTTCGCCAAAGTTAAGAGAAAAGAAGAGAGAGAGAAAGCAAGAGAGAGAAAAAGTGGATGTGCAAGAATAGAACCCCTAGACTACCAAATTGGTGTAGCCAAAGAGTGAGTAAGTAAAAGAAATAAGAAAGACGTAGAGAAATAAAAAGACAAAAACAGCAAGAAAAACAAAAGGTGATGATATACCTGCCTCGCATCCCTCCCCACCCATCACCCAACCCGTAATTAGATTTAACTCCAAAATTGTGTTGCACCATACTATTCTTGTAATAAATCAATGAATGGTGTCCATGTCTTCGAAAAATGCTCTGCTTTTTCTGCTAAGACAAGTCTAATACTTTCAAGATGTAGCGCCTCAGACATGTTTGTAATCCACATTTTGAGAGCAGGGGCAGATGTATGTTTCCAAAATTTGAGTATTAGTTTTTTCGCCGTTGTCAGACCATAATTGAGGAAACGTCTTTGAAATATTCAGAGCTCAGAGCAGGCTTCTGACGTTCCTAGAATAATCAGTTCCGTGTGGGGGTCCAATTTTGTTTTTAATGTTTTTGAGAGAATTTCAAAAATTTCTCTCCAAAATGTATGTAATTTTATGCAAGAGGCGAAGGAATGTGTTATAGTTGCTTCGTGAAGGAGACATTTGTCACAAATAGGAGACATTTGGAAAGATCTTGACTTTGAATAGTAGAGTCTATGCAGTATTTTAAATTGAATTAACGTATGTCTAACGTTAATCGAACAATTGTGTATATATAAAAGGTTTTCTTCCCACCTGTCTTTTAGAATTTTTAGGCTTAGTTCCTCTTCCCAGGCTCTTCTAATTGCTTCTGACGATTTCTTTATTTAGAAGGATATTATACAAATATGATGTTAAGTTGTTTGACTGAATTTCATATACATTCGTCTAGAATATCTGTCAGCAAAGTCTGGTAGTCTTGGGTATATGTTTTCAGATAGTCACGAATTTGAAGATATCTGAAATATTGATTACCTTTCAGGTGATATTTCAATTGTAATTCCTGAAATGAGAGAAGAGTTCCCATCTCGTAGAGATCTCCAAGTTTTTTAAATTCCTAGTCTTTCCCAATATGTAAACGTTTTATCTATAATAGATGGCATGAACAAAGGGTTATTGGCTATTGGTGAAAGAAAATTACTGAGACATGGCTGCAGGAGGATCTGGCCTGGGAACTTAATATTCAGGGTTATACATCCTATAGAAAGGACAGGCAGGTGGGCAGAGGAGGGGGTAGCTCTGCTGGTGAGGGATGGAATTCAGTCCCTTGTGAGGGAAGACATAGGGACTGATGAGGTTGAGTCACTGTGGATTGAGTTGAGGAATTGTAAAGGCAAGAAGACACTAATTGGTGTTATCTACAGACCCCCAAATAGTAGCCCAGATGTAGGGTGTATGTTGCAGCAGGAGTTAAAACTGGCATGTAACAAAGGTAATGTCACTGTGGTGATGGGGGTTTCAATATGCAGGTAGAATGGGAAAATCAGGTTGGTTCAGAACCCCAAGAAAGAGAGTTTGTGAAGACGGGTCCAAAGTACCTGCTCAACTCATCTCCCATTTTCTTGTTCTCCATAATAAATTCACATTTTTTGGTCTTCCAGGGTCCAACTTTGGTCTTAACTAATTTTTTTCTCTTCACATACCTAAAGAAGAGATTCTTGGCTAGCTTAAACCCCTTTCTCACGGGGCGACTTGACGCAAGAATTAACCAGAGTTGAACATCGTGGGAACCTCTTGCGATAACCGTACGGCATTCGTGGACCACCGTGGACCACCGTGGCGCTAACGGCAGGTACTCGTGTAACTTGGTGACTCGGGAAAAAATTCAAACAAGCTTGAATTTCTCCAAGAGTGACTTGTACACTTGTGGTTGAACATTGCAACATTATATGCACGTAGTGGCCAGTGCGATATCCGTACTGACTCTTGCGTGTACCGTGGGAACTCCTGAGAACGGTGAACCCGGAAGCTGGACAGAGGGGACAGAAGGTGAGTAAAAATTGTCTTCTGTGGGATTTAATTTAAAAAATAAAGATTTGCATCCGCATATGGACATCAACTTATTCATGAGTTATGTTAATGAGATTCAAGAAAATAACTATAATCTTTAAAAGGGACTTTACTGAAAGGTCTCGCATTTTTATGAGAAATTTTTCACATGTACTTCTTTGAGAGATACAGCTCGGAGTCCTCGCCGACTAGCGATCGATGCCTTTCCGAAGCAGGGTCCGGAACGCTACCAATCAATGTTCTCCAGAGACCCATGTAAAGGAGTGAACTGCACATGCTGGTTTAAAATGACAACAGACACAAAAAGCTGGAGTAACTCAGCGAGTCAAGCAGCATCTCTGGAGAAAAATAGGTGATGTTTCGGGACGAGACACATCTTCAGACTCAATTCCGATTAGGATGTCTGAAGAAGGGTTCCGATTCGAATCGCCATCTATTCTTTTTCTCCAGAGATGCTGCCTGACACACTGACTTACTCCAGCTTTTTATGTTTTTCTTCCCAGATCTGACTTACTTGCTGAGTTACACCAACATTTTGTGTCCTTTTGTGCGTATTAGCCAGCATCTGCAGTTCCTTTAGACATTACCTAACTTCAGATTTTAGAGATATAGCGCGGAAACAGGCCCTTCGGCCCACCGAGTCCGCGCCGACCACCTATTCTTATACACTCCAGGGACAATTTTACAATGCTACCGAAGCCGATTAACTTACGGATTTGCCTCCGCATATGGACATTACTATATCATGAGTTGTTCGGGTTTGTCTGAGATTCAAGGTAAATAACTATAATCTTTAAACGAAGGACTGATCACTTACGCCTTTTAATGACCTGTAATCTCTGGAGTGTGAGAGGAAACCAGTGCACCCATGGTCAGGATCGAATCCCGGTCTCTGGGGCTGTGAGGCAGCAACTCTACCACTGTGCCGCATGTAGTCAGATTTAATAAATTGCTGGTGTTGCTTCCAAAGACAGAGGCACTTATAATATTAGATCAGAATTGCATCTTTCCGCTAATAATCAATTATTAGTCAATTAATAATAGAATCAATTATGGTTGGTGACATTTCACCTACGAATATCAGACTATTTTCGCAGAGGTAAGGGCCAATTAGGCATATGAACACTTTTAAACATTTTTTTAAGACTATTTTGTCAAATGCAAATACAGGGAGAATGACCAAAGTGCTCACATGGCTCACTCTGTTAGAAGTGTTCTGAGTTAAATGTTCCGTGTATTCCTTTTTAAAGTATAAATTTTTGTGTGGCCAGGGGTGCGATTGAGGACAGCTGGGAAAGGGCGGAGGGGGCATCATGAATAACAGCCTTTCCCTGGCCATATTATGGCCCATTCCCCAACCGTAACATTAATCAAGCTCTGTCTAACTCCGCCTTCACACCATCCTCCTGTGACATGGGTTAGTCATCGCTGGGCGGGCTGTGGGCCGAATGGCCTGCCAATGGGAGTCAGAGATTTGACACTGAGATCCATTGTGCAGGAAGGAACTGCGGAAGCTGGTTTTTACCAAAGATAGACACAAACGCCACCTGTTCATTTTCTCCAGAGATGTTGCCTGACCCATTGGCCTATCAGGGAACCAAATATAGACATAAAGTGCTGGAGTGACTCAGTGGGTCAGGCAGCATCTCTGGAGGAAAGGGTTAGGTGACATTTTGGGTCGGGACCCATCTTCAAAATACCTTGCTGAGGTCATCTGTTGTTGGCCCTGATTTGTCCTGGTCTTTTCTTGCTTCCAGTTCCCCCCTTCAATCATCCTGAAGAAGGCTCCCGACCAAAAATGGAATCTATTCCTTTTCTCCAGAGATGCTGCTTGGCCCGCTGAGTTACTGCAGCATTTTGTGTCTAACTTGCTGATTCAGACAGTTTTTGATTTACTCTGAAACACACGTTGGAAATTTAAACTTGGGCGCAACTAACATCGTCTTACTACCGTGGGAACTCTTTAACTCAGCGGGCAGGCAGCAGTTAATTGTTGTTCCCTTCAGTTTCCCAGGGGGTCGGGACGGGACTGGAGTTGGGAGGGAAAGGTGGGGGAGTCGAGGGAGAGGAGGGGGAGACAGATGGGGGTGTCTTCATTTACTGGCGGCGGGTGTCTGTCATCTGTCACTGAAACAGGCAAGTGAGGCAGGTGAGATTTCACATCCACCTTGTGTGTGCCTCTCTCTCTCTCCCTCCCTCCCTCCCTCCCTCTCACACAGGCTGAAAGACTCTGCCTCTGTGAGTGTACGTCTCTTTCTCCCCCTCTCCCACACACAGTAAGACCGAGGTACTGTGCTCAGACCATCTGTGTCTCCCACATACACAGTAAAACTCTGCTTCGTGTGTGTATATACATCTCCCCTCATTTCTCTCTCTCCCCACCCCCCCTCATCTCTCCCCCTCACCCACCTCTCTCTTTCTCCCCCCCACACACAATAAGACTGATGTATTCTGCTTAGTCTCTCTTCGCTCCCACACACACAGATAGACCAAGGTCATGTGTGCTCTTTCTCTTCCGCCAGTCACCCCGAAGTACATCACACTGCCTCTGTGCCTCTCTCTCTGTCTCTCTACCCCTCTCTCCTAAGTAATGTGGCATTTTTCTGCAGTCAAGTCACGGCATTAGTACAGGCATGTCTCCAAATGAGCCAATTCAACCAAGGGAGGATATTTATAGTGTGTGAAAAAAAAAGTGACATCATTTGTGCCACGTGATGATTTAATTACACTTGACAGTTACAATGTCCATTCAAGATTTAACGGGAACGCTTGGGAGACGGACAAGTCACTCACACAAATAACAGAAATGCCGAGTACTGTGGGAACTCTTTGTCTACCCCCCGTTATATCGTGTGATATCATGCTAGACCACTACCACTTCACTCTGGTTACATCTTGTGTCAAGTCGCCCCATGAGAAAGGCCTATTACCTTTGTACCTCATCTTTTCTCCCCGTATTGTCTTTTTAGTTGTCTTCTGTTGCTCTTGAAACATTACCCAATTCTCTTGCTTCCCACTCATCTTTGCTAATTGTACTTCTTCTATTTTATTTTTATATTGTCCCTGACGCCCCTTGTCAGCCATGGTCACCCCTTACTCCCCTTGGAATCTTTCTTCCTCCTAGGAATGAACTGATCCTGCACCTTCTGTATTATTCCTAGAAATACATGTAATTTTTGTTTCACTGTCATCCCTGCTAGTGTATCTTTCCAGTCAACTTTGGCCAGCTCCTCTTCCATGGCCCCATAGTCCCCTTTATTCAACTGTGACACTGACCGATCTACCCTTCTCCCTCTCCAATTGTAGATTAACCCTGACCATGTTATGATAATTACTTCCTAATAGCTCATGGACCTCGAGGTCCTTTATCAAATCTGGTTCATTACGTAACACTAAATCCAGAATTGCCTTCTCCCTGGTAGGCTCCAATACGAGCTGTTCAAAGAATCCATCACAAAGGCGCTCTACAAAGTCCCTTTCATAGGGTCCATTATCAACCTGATTTCCCCAGTCTACCTGCATGTTGAAATCTCCCATAACAACCACAGCATTACTTTTGCTACATGCCAATTTTAACTCTTGATTCAACTTGCATCCTATGTCCAGGCTACTGTTTGGGGGCCTGTAGATAAGTCCCATTAGGATCTTTTTACCCTAACAATTCCTTAGTTCTATCCATACTGACTCCACGTCTCCTGTTTCAATGTCACCCCTTGCAAGGGACTGAATTTCATTCCTCACCAACAGAGCAACCTCACTCCCTCTGCCCACCTGTCTGTCTTTTCGATAGGAGGTATACCCTTGAATATTCAGTTCCCAGCCCTGGCCCTCTTGCAGCAATGTCTCTGTAATTCCCACAACATCATACTTGCCAATTTCTAACTGAGCCTCAAGCTCGTCCACTTTATTTCTTATACTTCGTGCATTCATATACAACACTTTGACCTCCGTATTCACGTCCCCCCTCGCACTGCTCGCAATTGGCCCTGACCTTACTCTTTTATCCCTTCTCGAACTTTCCTTCACTTCTTCTTTTCCTTCTCTTCTTCTTTCTTCTTTTATTTCTCATCCCCACCCATTTAGTCTCACAGGATGTTTCTTCAGTAATGTAATCTTGGTTTACTACTGTGATGTCCTCCCAAATCATGAAAGTAATTCACACTCCTCTTTTACCTTCACCTCTATCTTATTTGTTCATCTTGTATCCTGCAGCATTAAGTTGCCAAACACGTCTCTTCCTCAGCCAGTTTCCTGTAATGCCAATAACATAAAGAGATTAAGGTTTGCTGCTCCAATTTTCCAACCATGGTGTCATCAAAATCAGTCTACTGCTTGGGTATTCAAAATCATTCATAATTCCAAAAGGTTGCATTTCATACATTCAGCATCCTGCCTAGATGGACACCAGTGCAAATGTTTGAAAACATGCGGGTTGTTAATGAAGGCTCCAAGAGTTGTCTAGACTGAAGTCATTGTCACAGAGTCATATACATGGAAACAGGCCATTCAGCCCAGCTTGCCCATGCTGGCCAAGGTGCCCCAACTATGCTAGTCACACCTGCCTGCATTTGACTCTAACCCTTTCCTATCCATGTACGTGTCTAAATGCCTTTTCAGTGCTGGTATAGTTTCTACCTCAACTACCTTCTCCAGCAGCTCATTCCATATAACCACTACCCCCTATGTGAAAATGTTGCCTTTCAGATTCCTAGTAAAACTCTCACCTTAAAGCTATGTTTTCTGGTTCCTGATTCCCCTATTCTATATAGTTATTCTCCTATGATTCAAGGAATACAGTCCCAGCCTGCTCAACCTATTACTGTAGCTCAGGGCTTTAAGTCTTCGCAACATCTTGTCCAACTGATCAAGATCCTGTTGTAACCTTTAATAACCATATTCATTATACAATACCACCCACTTTAGTGTCATCTGCCAACATATTAATCATGTGTTGTTCATTCTCATCCATATCATTGACATTAACCACAAACAGCAATGGCCTCAGCACTGATCCTTGAGGCACATTAGTCACAGGCCTCCACTCCAAAAAACAACCTTCCACCATCCTTCCACTGCTTCCTTCCATGAAGCCAATTTTCTATCCAGTTGGCTGGCTTTCCTGGATCCTATGTGATCGAACCTGCCAGAGTAGACCCCCTTGTAGAACCTTGTCAAACGCCTAAGATAGACACAAAAAGCTGGCGTAACAGCAGGACAGGCAGCATCTCTGGAGAGAAGGAATGATTGACGTTTCGGGTTGAGACCCTTCTTGCCTTGCTGAAATCCATAAAGACAACGTCTACAGCTCTGCCCTCATCAATCAGATTTGTGAGACAGCAATGCTGACTATCCTTAATTAGCTCTTGTCTATCTAAATGCATGTGCATCTTATCCCTCAGAATAGTCTCTAATAACTTTATAACTACAAATGTTAGATTCGTTGACTGACAGTTCCTAGGCTTTTCAGATTAGATTAGTTTAGATTCGTTTATTGTCATTCAGACCTTTCGGGCTAAACAAAATTTTGTTTCCCTGCAGTCATACATATAATAAAAAATGACAAAAACACACAATCAACACAAATTTAACATCCACCACAGTGAGTTCACCAAACACCTGCTCACTGTGGTGGAAGGCAAAATCTTAAAGTCTCTGTCTGTTCCATCTTTGTTCTCCCTCTGCGCCGAGGCGATCCAGGCTCCAGATATTGTGACCCCACCGGTGATGGTAAATCCGGTGGCTCAACCGTGCTCCGCGAACGGGCCGGTTCAAACTCCGTGGGTGGTCGCTGCAGCTCTTCTTAAATAGAAGCACAACATTTAATGATGATGTATATCTCAGCCAGGGCACATGCAATTTCTTCTCTAGCTTCAGATTTATCTGATCAGGACCGGGAGATTTGCTTACCTTCGTACACATTTGGACATTCAACATCTCCTCAACCATAATACTGACTGCCCTCAAGATATTTCCATTGACTGTCCTAAGTTCTCCGGCCCTCAAGTCTTTCTCCTCGGTAAAAACCGAGGAGAAATACTATTTGAGGACCTTGCCCATCTCCTGAACACATTTGGCAAATTCTGCCCCGTCAAAACCTTTTGCACTATGAAAGTCCCAATCAATAATGGGAAAAGTTAAAGTCTATGACAGCCTTATTAGTCCCGCATCTGTGCAATTTTCTTGCATCTTTGCTCTTCTGATTCCCGTTGACTAATTGGGAGCTTGTAGTACACTTCCTACAAGGTGATCATCCCTTTTTTCAGGTTGTATTGCTCAGCTCTACCCATATAGCCTCACACTGGACGAATAAAGTTGAATTTATTGTCATGAACAAGTATGGTGAGATACTGTACAGGTACGATGAAAATCTTGTTTGCAGCCGCATCACAAGCACATAGACTTAGACAATAAACAGAACATAAATAATACAAGATAGTGGCAAGCAAAAGACTGCATAAACAAGATATTAATGTGAAAATGCAATGAGAGAACAAGAGTATGGTAGAGAACAAGATGTCAATCAATTAATCATTTTATATCATTTATACAGCACATTTAAAATCAACTCACATTGAACCAAAGTGCTGTACGTAGAAGAATTTGGGTTGCCATACAGCCATACAAATAAAAAGAAAAGCACAATACACTGTAGAATTTAACATGAACGTCGCCTCACAGCGGAATCAACGTTTTCTACTGTGAGGGAAGGCAATAAACTGTTCAGTCCTCTGCCTCCATGTTCACCCATGGTCGGGCCCTATTTGAGGCCTCCACAGTCGCCGTTACGGCGGCCTGATGCCTCAGGCCCTCTCGTCAGATGATGGAGCTCCGGCTTCGGAAGAACACTCTCAGCGGCTTGGAGTTCCGAATCGGCCGCTTCCTACCGGAGACCGCAGCTTCCGAAATCCACAGGCTGTGCTGGGTGGAGCTTCAACACTGGTGACCACGGCGAAAGATCCCAGGCCTCCGCGATGTTAAACTCAGCGCTGCCCGCTGCTGGAAGGTCCGTGACCACAGCTCCGCGATGTTGGAGTCAGCGGTCACATCACTTACCACACTCAGCTTACCACACGGAGATCCTCGTAAAGGCATCGTCCGCCTCCGCGATGGTACTTCAGCACTGCGCCGCCACCGAAGCTGAAGTTCTGGCTGGTCTCCGGCAGGAAACGCCGGTCCAGTCCAGTTGGTAGCCCGCGAGGAGGGGGTGAAGATGCGGCTCAGAGTAAAGAAGCATCTCCGACCAGGTTGGGACTGAGAAAAACAGTTTCCCCCTTCCCCCCCCACCCCACCCCACTCCCCACATGAAAAGACTAGAAGACCTCCAAAACAAAACTTTTGAACACACTAAAAATTTAAAAAAGGCTGAAAGGACGAACCATGTAGGCAGGACAGCCATACTCGGCGGCGCCACCCTCCAGATGTGGTACATAGTTTTCCATAACTAAGGTAGTGTTCAGGTTGTGCAGGTTGGTTCAAGAAGCTGATGATTATCGGAGCGTAACTGTTCCTGAACCTGACAATGTAGGACTTCAGAATCAGACTGTTGTGCTTCAGACGGTTGTGCTTCTGGCTGGCTTCACTTAACAAAAGTCATTGTTTTAAAATAATAGCAACTGAAACTTCAGAAAATACATTGGGCAATTTTTAGGCCAGCAGTAATATCGCCACGTAACATTGACAATGCAGCTGGTACTAATTTGATAGTTATCAGATTAGAATTTGGCATTTGTGCACTTTCAGAGACGTCCAAGTCATTGCTGGCACCCTCATTAAAGGGTGTGTGAAGATAGGCTTTACAATAAACATCGGCCCAAAACATTCTCTACCAAATTGCCCCAGCCTCCTCATCATCCAACATCCATGAGGAAACCTTGGAAAATGTGATTCATATTTCACATCTAAGGATCCCTTTACAGTGAAGGTAGATGTTGTTGACAAAGTTCATCGTTACCTTCCATGCACGTGCACAATATTCAACTGACAGAGGGACTGAGTGCTCATAGACTAAGCCCTTAACCCTGTTATGTTCATTAAGGAACAGAGGTCTGTATTCCACTGCAAATTTCAGAGATCAGAGTTGACTCCTCAAAGCACTAAAGCTGTACAGTTCTGTTCACAATTTGACTGCCCTGTCCTGCAGTGATCACTCTTCAGCAGCTCTGGACATGGTGATGGAGCTATAGAGTTGCTCCCTTACAGCCCTTGCAGCGCTGATGATCCAGGTTCGATCCCGACTACGGATGCTGTCTGTACGGAGTTTGTACATTCTCCCATGACTGCATGGGTTTTCTCCGAGATCTTTGGTATCCTCCCACACCTCACAGATGTACAGGT